>NC_080379.1:79525738-79825738 GCF_014773155.1 Arachis stenosperma
AACCTGAAGTTTGACGCCAAGAAATGCCTCTACACGTGGATTGATCAGCTCAGCCCAAACACACACCAAGTGGCCCCGGAAGTGGATTTATGCATCAATTACTTACTCATGTAAACCCTAGTAGCTAGTCTAGTATATATAGGACATTTATCTATTGTATTAGACATCTTTTGACCACTTTAAGTCTCTAATCATTCGGTCACCTTGATCGTGGAGAGGGCTGGCCATTCGGCCATGCCTGAACCTTCTTTTACTTATGTATTTCCAACGGTGGAGTTTCTGCACACCATAGATTAAGGGTGTGGAGCTCTGCTGTACCTCAAGTATTAATGAAATTCTATTTTTCTTTTATTCAATTCTCTATCTTATTCTTATTCCAAGATATTCATTCGTACTCAAGAACATGATGAATGATGATGAGTTAGATAACCCTCATTATTATTCTCACTGATGAACGCGCGTGATTGACAACCACTTACGTTCTACATGCAACACAAGCTTGAATGTGTATCTCTTAGATTCCCCAACAGAATCTTCGTGGTATAGCTAGATAGATGGCGGCATTCATCTGGATTCGGAAAGTCCAACCTTGTCTGTGGTGTTCCGAGTAGGATCCTGGGAATCCGGAAAGTCTCACCTTGTCTGTGGTATTCCTAGGTTCCGTTCATGAATGACTGTGACGTGCTTCAAACTTTAACCTGCTGGGCGTTAGTGACAACGCAAAGAGGGATTCTATTCCAGTAGGAGCGGGAACCAACCGGTGATTGGCCGTACTGTGACAGAGTGCGTGCATTAGCTTTCACTGCGAGGATGGATGTAGCTATCAACCATGGGTGATGCCTCCAGACTGGTTAGCTGTGCGAGTGACAGCCGTACAGGTTATTTCCCCGAGAGGAATGAAAGTAGCCACAGTGATAGTGAACCCCTATACAAAGCTTGCCATGGAAAGGAGTAAGAAGGATTGGTAGAAGGAATAGGAGAGCAGGCGTCCTAGAGCTCTACAGCATCTCCATTCCGCTTATCTGAAATTCCTACCAATGAATCTACATAAGTATTTCTATCCCTTTTATTATTCCTTTTTATTTATTATTTATTCCAATAACCATCAATCAATTTTATCCTCCTGACTGAGATTTACAAGGTGACCATAGCTTGCTTCATACCAACAATCTCTGTGGATTCGACCCTTACTCACGTAAGGTATTACTTGGACGACCCAGTACACTTGCTGGTTAGTTGAACGGAGTTGTGAAGAAAATAAACAGTGCCATAAGAGTATACATCCTTTATAAACAAATAACAAGTGATCACAATTTCGTCCACCAAGTTTTTGGCGCCGTTGCCGGGGATTGTTCGAGTATGGACAACTGACGGTTCATCTTGTTGCTCAGATTAGGTAATTTTCTTTTCAAAAATATTTTTTAAAATTTTTCTTTTTATTTTTCGTGTTTTTAAACTTTATTTTCGAAAAATAATAATAAAAATCCAAAAAAATTAGAAAATCATAAAAACCAAAAATATTTTGTGTTTCTTGTTTGAGTCTTGAGTCAATTTTTAAGTTTGGTGTCAATTGCATGCTTTTAAAATTTTTCTTGCATTTTTTTTTTCGAAAATTCATGCATTCATAGTGTTCTTCATGATCTTCAAGTTGTTCTTGATAAGTCCTCTTGTTTGATCTTGATGATTTCTTGTTTTGTGTTGTTTGTTGTTTTTCATGTGCATTTTTGCATTCATATTTTCCATGCATTAAAGATTTCTAAGTTTGGTGTCTTGCATGTTTTCTTTGCATTAAAAATTTTTCAAAATTATGTTCTTGATGTTCATCATGATCTTCAAAGTGTTCTTGGTGTTCATCTTGACATTCATAGCATTCTTGCATGCATTCATGGTTTTGATCTAAAAATTTCATGCATAAATTATTTTTGTTGTTTTTCTCTTTCATAATTAAAAATTCAAAAATAAAAAAAATATATCTTTTCCTTATTTCCCTCCAAATTTTCGAAATTTTGGGTTGACTTGGTCAAAAATTTTCAAAAATTAGTTGTTTCTTACAAGTCAAATCAAAATTTCAATTTTAAAAATCTTATCTTTTCAAAATCTTTTTCAAAAATCATATCTTTTTCATTTTTTATTTTTTCGAAAATTTCAAAAATCTTTTTCAAAATATTTTCAAAATCTTTTTCTTATTTTTACATCTAATTTTCGAAAATTAGCTAACAATTAATGTGATTGGTTCAAAAATTTGAAGTTTGTTACTTTCTTGTTAAGAAAGGTTCAATCTTTAAGTTCTAGAATCTTATCTTGTAGTTTCTTGTTAGTCAAGTCATCTTAAAAATTAAATCTTTTTCAAATATATCTTTTTATCTTTCATCTTATCTTTTTCAAAAATTTTATCTTTTTCAAAATTTGATTTCAAAATATCTTATCTAACTTCTTATCTTCTTATCTTTTTCAAATTTTGATTTCAAATCTTTTTCAATCAACTAACTAACTTTGTGTTTGTTTCTTATCTTTTTCAAAACTACCTAACTACTTTTCCCTCCTATTTTTTCGAAAATATCTCCCTCCTTTTTCAAAAATTCTTTTTAATTAATTAATTGTTTCATGTTTTAATTTTAATTACATTTTATCTCTAATTTTCGAAAATCACTAACCCCTTTTCAAAAATTATTTTCGAATTTTCTTTTCTCTTTTCTTATCCTATTTAATTATTTAATTACTAACACTTCTCTTCACCTCTCTTCATCCATAAAACCGAACCTCATTCTTCATTCTTCTACCACCTTTCTTTTTCTACTAAACATAAAGGAATCTCTATACTGTGACATAGAGGATTCCTTTTTCTTTTCTTGTTTTCTTCTCTTTCATATGAGCAGGAACAGGGATAAAGGCACTCTTGTTGAAATTGATCCAGAACCTGAAAGGACTCTGAAGAGAAAATTAAGAGAAGCTAAAATACAACAATTCAGAAACAACCTTTCAGAAACACTAGCACAAGAGGTGATGGCCGAAAATAATAATAGTGATGCAAGGAGAATGCTTGGTGACTTCACTAAGCCAACATCCAAGTTTGATGGAAGAAGCATCTCCATTCCTGCCATTGGAACCAATAACTTTGAGCTTAAGCCTCAACTAGTTGCTTTAATGCAACAAAACTGCAAGTTTTATGGACTTCCATCTGAAGATCCTTACCAGTTTTTAACTGAGTTCTTGCAGATCTGTGACACTGTAAAGACAAATGGAGTTAATCCTGAAGTCTACAGACTCTTGCTTTTCCCTTTTGCTGTAAGAGACAGAGCTAGAGTATGGTTGGATTCACAACCTAAGGATAGCCTGGACTCATGGGATAAGCTTGTCACAGCATTCTTGGATAAGTTCTTTCCTCCTCAAAAGCTGAGCAAGCTGAGAGTGGATGTTCAAACCTTCAAACAAAAAGATGGTGAATCCCTCTATGAAGCTTGGGAAAGATACAAGCAGCTGACCAAGAGATGTCCATCTGACATGTTTTCTGAATGGACCATATTAGATATATTCTATTATGGTCTCTCTGAATTTTCGAAAATGTCATTGGACCATTCTGCAGGTGGATCTATTCACCTGAAGAAAACGCCTGAAGAGGCTCAAGAACTCATTGACATGGTTGCAAACAACCAGTTTATGTACACCTCTGAGAGGAATTCCGTGAACAATGGGGTACCTCAGAAGAAAGGAGTTCTTGAAATTGATGCTCTGAATGCCATATTGGCTCAGAACAAAGTGCTGACTCAACAGGTCAACATGATCTCTCAAAATCTGAATGGATTGCAACATGCATCCAACAGTACTAGAGAGGCAGCTTCTGAAGAAGCTTATGATCCTGAAAACCCTGCCATGGCAGAGGTTAATTACTTAGGTGAACCTTATGGAAACACCTATAACTCATCATGGAGAAATCATCCAAATTTCTCCTGGAAGGATCAACAAAAACCTCAACAAGGTTTTAATAATGGTGGACGTGCTAGGCTGAACAATAGTAAGCCATATCCACCATCTTCTCAGCAACAGACAGAGAATCCTGAACAAAATAATTCTAATTTAGCCAATATAGTCTCTGATATGTCAAAGGCCACTTTCAGTTTCATGAATGAAACCAGATCTTCCATTAGAAATCTGGAAGCACAAGTGGGCCAGCTGAGTAAGAAAGTCATTGAAACTCCTCCCAGTACTCTCCCAAGCAATACTGAAGAAAATCCAAAAGGAGAGTGCAAGGCCATTGATTTAATCAAAGAGGCCGAATGCACTAGGGAGGAGGAGGACGAAAATCCTAATGAGGAAGACCTCCTGGGACGTCCCTTAAGCAAGAAGGAGTTTCCTATTAAGGATCCAAAGGAATCTGAGGCTCATCTAGAGACCATAGAGATTCCATTAAACCTCCTTCTGCCATTCATGAGCTCCGAAGACTATTCATCCTCAGAAGAGGATGAAGATGTGACTGGAGAGCAAGCTGCTCTATATTTGGGAGCTATCATGAAGCTGAATGCCAAGCTGTTTGGTAATGAGACTTGGGAAAGTAAACCTCCCTTGCTCATTAGTGAACTAGATACTTGGATTCAGAAAACTCTACCTCAAAAGAAACAAGATCCTGGCAAGTTCTTAATACCTTGTACCATTGGCACCATGAGCTTTGAAAAGCTCTATGTGACCTGGGTCAGGGATAAATCTTATGCCACTCTCTGTAATGGAGAAGATGGGATCATTGAGGTACAACCTGCCTTGTTCTCATTACAATTGGCAGATAAGTCCATAAGACAAGCTTATGGTTAGTAGAGGACGTGCTAGTAAAGGTTGAAGGCCTTTACATCCCTACTGACTTCATAATCCTAGACACTAGGAAGGAAGATGATGAATGCATCATCCTAGGAAGACCTTTCCTAGCCACAGCAGGAGCTGTGATAGATGTCAACAGAGGTGAATTAGTCCTTCAATTGAATGGAGAATATCTTGTGTTTCAAGCACATGGCTATCCCTCTGTGACAAAAGAGAGCAAGCATGAAGAGCTTCTCTCAGTTCAGAGTCAAGAAGAGCCCACACAGTCAAACTCTAAGTTTGGTGTTGTGAGGCCACAACCAAACTCTAAGTTTGGTGTCCAAACCCCATATCCAAACTCTAAGTTTGGTGTTGGGAATACCACACTTAAATTGACCTGATCACCTTGTGGCTCCATGAGAGCCACTGTCAAGCTATTGACATTAAAGAAGCGCTTGTTGGGAGGCAACCCAATTTTATTTATCTAATTTTATTTTATTTTGTTTTGGTGTTATTTTTGTGTTGAATTAGGTACATGATCATGAGGAGTCACGAAAAAAAAAATCAAAAAAATTAAAAACAGAGTCAAAAACAGAAGAAAAAAAAAATTTTCACCCTGGAGGACGCACGGGCTGGCGTTCAACGCCCAGAAGGAGCATCTGGCTGGCGTTCAACACCAGAACAGAGCATCTTTCTGGCGCTGAACGCCCAAAACAAGCTACATCCTGGCGTTTAACGCCAGAATGCGCACACAGAGGACAATCTGGCGCTGAACGCCAGAAACAAGCTTGAAACTGGCGTTCAACGCCAGAAACAAGCATTACATGGGCGTTTAACGCCCAGAACATGCACCAATGGGCGTTTGAACGCCAGAATGATGCATGAAGGCATGTTACATGCCTATAGGGTGAAGGAATGGTATTTCTTTTCATCCCAGGACCTGTGGACCCCACAGGATTCCTACCTCAGGATCTGTGGACCCCACAGGATCCCCACCTACCATTTCTTTTAATCCTATTCACACTCTCCTAATCCAAATCTCATTCTCAATGTCACACTTCCCAAAAACCTTCACCAATCACCTCAATTCCTCTTCCCAACTTCCCCATTCACCATTCACATCAACCCCTCTTCCCCATACACCCCACCTACCCCCACTACTTTCAAATTCAATTTCCCACCCTTTCCCACCCAATATGGCCGAACCTATACCCTCCCCTCTCCCTATAAATACCCTTCTTTTCTTTTACATTTCCACACATCTCAAACCCACATTCTCCCACATAGCCGAACCCTCTCTACCATATTTTCTTCTTCTTCTTCTACTCTTCTTTTCTTTTTGCTTGGGGACAAGCAAATTTTTAAGTTTGGTGTGGTAAAAAAGCCTAAGCTTTTTGTTTTTCATTCACCATCAATGGCACCCAAGACCGGAGTCTCCTCAAGAAAAGGAAAAGGGAAGGCAAAAGCTTCCACTTCCGAGTCATGGGAGAAGGAGAGATTCATCTCCAAGAGCCACCAAGACCACTTCTATGATGTTGTGGCAAAGAAGAAAGTGATCCATGAGGTCCCTTTCAAACTCAAGAAGAATGAGTATCCGGAAATCCGACTTGAAATTCAAAGAAGAGGTTGGGAAGTCATAGCCAACCCCATACAACAAGTTGGAATTTTAATGGTTCAAGAGTTCTATGCCAATGCATGGATCACTAGAAACCATGACCAAGGTATGAACCCAAGTCCGAAAAACTATATCACCATGGTTAGGGGGAAATACTTGGATTTTAGTCCGGAGAATGTGAGGTTGGCGTTTCATTTGCCTATGATACAAGGTGATGAACACCCCTACACAAGAAGGGTCAACTTTAACCAAAGGTTGGACCAAGTCCTAATGGATATTTGTGTGGAAGGTGCCCAATGGAGAGTAGATTCCAAAGGCAAGCCAGTCCAACTAAGAAGACTGGACCTCAAGCCTGTAGCTAGAGGATGGTTGGAGTTCATTCAAAGATCCATCATCCCTACAAGCAACCGATCTGAAGTTACTGTGGATCGGGCCATCATGGTTCATAGCATCATGATTGGTGAAGAAGTAGAGGTTCATGAAGTCATAGCCAATGAACTCTACAAAATAGCTGACAAGCCTTCATACATGGCACGGCTAGCATTCCCTCACCTCATATGCCATCTATGTTATTCAGCTGGAGTTATCATAGATGGAGATGTCTCCATTGAAGAAGACAAGCCCATTACCAAGAAAAAGATGGAGCAAACAAGGGAAGCTCCTCACGGCCTCCAAGAAGAACATGAGGAAGTGCATCATCAACAAATGCCTCAAGGAATGCACTTCCCTCCCAACAACTATTGGGAGCAACTCAACACCTCCTTAGAGGATTTGAGCCATAATGTTGAACAACTAAGGGTGGAACATCATGAGCACTCCATCATTCTCCAAGAAATAAGAGAAGATCAAAGAGCAATGAGGGAGGAGCAACAAAGGCAAGGAAGGGACATAGAAGAGTTGAAGAACATCATTGGTCCTTCAAGAAGAAGACGCCACTAAGGTGGATTCATTCCTTGTTCTTTATTTCTTTCTGTTTTCGGTTTTTAATGCTATGTTTATTTATGTTTTTGTGTCTCTACTTCATGATCATTAGTATGTAAACCATGCCTTAAAGCTATGAATAAAATCCATTAGTACTTCACCTCTCTTAAAAGAAAAATGTTTTAATTCAAAAGAACAAGAAGTGCATAATTTTCGAAATTATTAGTGAATTTAGTTTAATTATATTGATGTGGTGACAATGCTTTTGTTTTCTGAATGAATGAATGAACAGTGCATATGTCTTTTGATCTTGTTGTTTATGAGTGTTTAAAATTGTTGGTTCTTGAAAGAATGATGAACAAAGAGAAATGTTATTGATGATCTGAAAAACATCATGAAATTGATTCTTGAAGCAAGAAAAAGCAGTGAAAAAAAAAATTTTATAATTACAATCAAAAGGAATAAAAGCCAAGCAGAAGATCCAAGGCTTTGAGCATCAATGGATAGGAGGGCCCAAGGAAATAAAATCCAGGCCTAAGCGGCTAAATCAAGCTGTCCCTAGCCATGTGCTTGTGTCATGAAGGTCCAAGTGAAAAGCTTGAGACTGAGTGGTTAAAGTCGTGATCTAAAGCTAAAGAGTGTGCTTAAGAGCTCTGGACACCACTAACTGGGGACTCTAGCAAAGCTGAGTCACAATCTGAAAAGGTTCACCCAGTTATGTGTCTGTGGCATTTGTGTATCCGGTGGTAATACTGGAAGACAAAGTGCTTAGGGCCACAGCCAAGACTCATAAGTAGCTGTGTTCAAGAATCAACATGCTTAACTAAGAAAGTCAATAACACTATCCCAAATTCTAAGTTCCCCCAGAGACGCCAATACCTCTAAACTACAAAGGAAAAAGTGAGATGTCAAAACTGTTCAGAAGCAAAAAGCTACAAGTCCCGCTCATGTAATTAAATTAATATTCATTGATATTTTGGACTATATAGTATATTCTCTTCTTTTTATCCTAGTTGATTTTCAGTTGCTTGGGGACAAGCAACAATTTAAGTTTGGTGTTGTGATGAGCGGATAATTTATACGCTTTTTGGCATTGTTTTTATATAGTTTTTAGTAAGTTTGAGCTACTTTTAGGGATGTTTTCCTTAGTTTTTATGTTAAATTCACATTTCTGGACTTTACTATGAGTTTGTGTGTTTTTCTGTGATTTCAGGTAAATTCTGACTGAAATTGAGGGATTTGAGCAAAACTCTGAAAAAGGCTGACAAAAGGACTGCTGATGCTGTTGGAATCTGACCTCCCTGCACTCGAAATGGATTTTCTGGAGCTACAGACCTCCAATTGGCACGCTCTCAACGGCGTTGGAAAGTAGACATCCAGGGCTTTCCAGCAATATATAATAGTCCATACTTTATTCGAAGATTGATGACGTAACTTGGCGTTAAACGCCAAGTTCATGCTGCTGTCTGGAGTAAAACGCCAGAAAAACGTCATGATCCGGAGTCAAACGCCCAAAACACGTCATAACCTGAAGTTTGACGCCAAGAAATGTCTCTACACGTGGATTGATCAAGCTCAGCCCAAACACACACCAAGTGGGCCCCGGAAGTGGATTTATGCATCAATTACTTACTCATGTAAACCCTAGTAGCTAGTCTAGTATATATAGGACATTTATCTATTGTATTAGACATCTTTTGACCACTTTAAGTCTCTAATCATTCGGTCACTTGATCGTGGAGAGGGCTGGCCATTCGGCCATGCCTGAACCTTCTTTTACTTATGTATTTCCAACGGTGGAGTTTCTGCACACCATAGATTAAGGGTGTGGAGCTCTGCTGTACCTCAAGTATTAATGAAATTCTATTTTCTTTTATTCAATTCTCTATCTTATTCTTATTCCAAGATATTCATTCGTACTCAAGAACATGATGAATGATGATGAGTTAGATAACCCTCATTATTATTCTCACTGATGAACGCGCGTGATTGACAACCACTTACGTTCTACATGCAACACAAGCTTGAATGTGTATCTCTTAGATTCCCCAACAGAATCTTCGTGGTATAAGCTAGATAGATGGCGGCATTCATCTGGATCCGGAAAGTCCAACCTTGTCTGTGGTGTTCCGAGTAGGATCCTGGGAATCCGGAAAGTCTCACCTTGTCTGTGGTATTCCGAGTAGGATTCCGTTCATGAATGACTGTGACGTGCTTCAAACTTTAACCTGCTGGGCGTTAGTGACAAACGCAAAAGAGGGATTCTATTCCAGTAGGAGCGGGAACCAACCGGTGATTGGCCGTACTGTGACAGAGTGCGTGCATTAGCTTTCACTGCGAGGATGGGATGTAGCTATCAACCATGGGTGATGCCTCCAGACTGGTTAGCTGTGCGAGTGACAGCCGTACAGGTTATTTCCCCGAGAGGAATAAAAGTAGCCACAGCTGATAGTGAACCCCTATACAAAGCTTGCCATGGAAAGGAGTAAGAAGGATTGGGTAGAAGGAATAGGAGAGCAGGCGTCCTAGAGCTCTACAGCATCTCCATTCCGCTTATCTGAAATTCCTACCAATGAATCTACATAAGTATTTCTATCCCTTTTATTATTCCTTTTTATTTATTATTTATTCCAATAACCATCAATCAATTTTATCCTCCTGACTGAGATTTACAAGGTGACCATAGCTTGCTTCATACCAACAATCTCTGTGGATTCGACCCTTACTCACGTAAGGTATTACTTGGACGACCCAGTACACTTGCTGGTTAGTTGAACGGAGTTGTGAAGAAAATAAACAGTGCCATAAGAGTATACATCCTTTATAAACAAATAACAAGTGATCACAATTTCGTCCACCAGCATTCAACTTGCCCATGATGCAAGGAGATGAACACCCGTACACTAGAAGGGTCAACTTTGATCAAAGGTTGGACCAAGTCCTCATAGACATTTGTGAAGAGGGCACTCAATGGAAGAGAGATTCAAGAGGGAAGCCGGTCCAACTGAGAAGGCATGACCTCAAGCCCGTGGCTAGGGGATGGTTGGAGTTTATCCAACGCTCAATCATTCCCACTAGCAACCGGTCCGAAGTTACTATAGACCGGGCCATCATGATTCATAGCATCATGATTGGAGAGGAAATAGAAGTTCATGAGGTTATAGCCCAAGAACTTTATAAGGTGGCGGACAAGTCCTCTACCTTGGCAAGGTTAGCCTTTCCTCATCTCATTTGTCACCTCTGTTATTCAGTTGGAATTGACATAGAGGGAGACATCCTCATTGATGAGGACAAGCCCATCACTAAAAAAAGGATTGAGCAAACAAGAGATCCCACTCATCATGAAATCCCTGAGATACCTTAAGGGATGCACTTTCCTCCACAAAACTATTGGGAGCAAATCAACACCTCCCTAGGAGAATTAAGTTCCAACATGGGACAACTAAGGGTGGAGCACCAAGAACATTCCATCCTCCTCCTTGAAATCAGAGAAGATCAAAGAATCATGAGAGAGGAGCAACAAAGGCAAGGAAGAGACATTGAGGAGCTCAAGCACTCCATAAGATCTTCAAGAGGAAGAACAAGCCTGATAAACCCATATTTCATGGTTTATCTTGTGCTCAATTGAGTTGTTTTTATCAACTCTTTACCCACTTATTCATACTATTTGCATGGTTTTACATTTGCCTTCCTAATTATGTGCTTTGATTGAAAACATGTTTCTTTGGACTTATATTTGCTTATTATTAATCCTCTCTTATTACTATTAGATGCCTTGATATGTATGTTAAGTGTTTTTAGATATTATAAGGCAGGAATGGCTTGGAGGATGAGAAGGAAGCATGCAAAAGTGGAAGGAATACAATAAGTTGGAGAAATTGCTAAAGCTGTCCAGCCTGACATCTTCACACTCAAACGGCTATAACTTTAGCTGCCCCGACGCCAGGCGACACGAACGCGTGAGTCACGCGAACGCGTGACCTGGCAGGAGCGCAACCCGCGCGGCTGCGTGAGCCATGCGGCCGCGTCACTTTTCCGCGACCTGTACGGATCAGAAAGCACTGGAAGTGATTTCTGGGCTGCTTTTGACCCAGTTTTCAGCCTAGAACACACAGATTAGGGGCTATAAAGTGGGGGAATGCATGTATTCATAATTATGCACTCATAATTCACTTTTTACAATTTTAGATGTAGTTTTTAGAGAGAGAGGTTCTCTCCTCTCTCTTAGGATTAGGATTAGGATTAGAAATTAGGATTTTTAGAAACTAGGATTTAGGACTTCTCTTGGTTTTTAAGAGTGGCTCTCGATTCAGGTTCAATGTTCCTTTTTATTTATTTTTCCAATTAAATTTATGAACTCTTCCATGTTACATATTACTCTTTTAAATTAATGCTATTTGTGATATTTCAGATCTATGATTGCTTTCTTTAATTTATGTTGTCGGTACTTATCCAAATTATTTTCATTTGAGTAGATAGTTTTCCTTTTGGCTTTGGTTAAATAACTGGCGACTCTTGGGTTATCAAACTCATTGTTAATTGAAAATTGGAATTCATCCACTTAACTTACCTTCATAGTTAGAGGTTAACAAAGTGGGAGAAAAATCCAATTCTTTTTACAATTGATAAGGATAACCAGGATAGGACCTTCAGTTCCCATATCTTGCCAAGAGTTTATTTTACAGTTATTTATTTATTTTTATTGCTTTGAAAATATACTTGTGCCCATTGCCCAAACTCTAAACCCCCAAAACACACTTTTTCATAACCAATAATAAGAACATACCTCCCTGCAATTCCTTGAGAAGACGACCCGAGGTTTAAATACTTCGGTTATCAATTTATTTAGGGGTTTGTTACTTGTGACAACCAAAACGTTTGTACGAAGGGATTTCTGTCGGTTTAGAGACTATATCTACAACGCGACTGTTTTTATAAAATTCTTTACTGGCAAAAATCCCGACGTCAAAATGGCGCCGTTGCCGGGGAATTGCAAACGTGTGCCTTATTATTGGTTATTGTAAATAATTTTCAAAAAAAAATATTTATCTTTTTTAAAATCTTATCTTTTTCAAAATATTTTCTTTTTGTTGATTTTTATTCTTATTTTGTCTCACTACTATGAACTCTCACCCCTTTGGCTATGAGTCTAGTTACAATTATGTTGCAGGAAGAGGAAACTATAATGAGAACAGGCATCAAGGTTGGAACAATCAAAGATGGGAGGAGCCACAAGGATTTGATCAACCCTCATGGCAACAACCACCTCCAATGGACTATCAACAACCATTCTGTGATGCATATCAAGGCAATGGCTATGGTGAGCACTCTTTTTATTATCAACAACCACCACCATATGCCTATGAACCCCCTCCTCAACATGACTTTAGACCACCATACTCACAAGCCCCTTTCCGCCATTCACCTCCATATAACCCTAACCCTCAACCACCATACCAACCACCTTATGAGCCATATGAACCATATATAGAACCACCCCAATTCCAACCCAATTACTCACAAGAACCACCACCTCAATATTCCCCATCTCCATATAATTATCAAGATGAACCACCTTTCTATTATGAACCCTCTCTCCCAACCAATGAATCCTCATATCCATCCCAACCTCCAATGGATGACAGACTTCGTGTTTTTCTTCAAAATTCTTCAGAAAGGCAAGAAAGGATGAATAAGAGTATGCAAGATTTTGCGGACACCTTAGGTGAGTTAGTAAATACAATAGTTTCCCAATATCTGAGCACTCAAAGAACTCCCATGGCTACATGTGGAGAATCAAAAGAAGAGCAAAGCATGAAGGAGATACTCGAAACTTCGGTGGACAATGAGGAACATGGCGTTGTATTGGAACAAAGGGAGGAAGCCATAATAATTGCAGAGGAAGAAGTGGTTGAAGACTTAGGAGATACAGAACCTCCATGGGAAAGTCCAGTCATAGAACTCCCTTCCAAAACGTTTGAAATTGATGCTGAGGAGGGTGTACAACCTCCAAGGCATATTACAGTTGAAGCCTTGGAAGAGGTTAATCAAGAGATGGAGATTCAAGAAGAAGATGCACAACCTCCCATGCCCTTGGAAAGCAATGAAGAGGAGTTTGAATTGGAAGGGAGCTACCAAGAGGAAGAGGTTGAAATTGAAGAAGCTTGCAAAGAGGTGGTAGTTATCCGAAAAGAGCACAAGGGAGTAGAGCTTGCAATTTCATTAAAAATACCTCCCCCTAAGTTGCCATCATCCTTCACAACATTCAAGTGGGTAAAATTCATATCCCTTAGCTTTCTAATTCCACTTGAATATGGGCTACTGGAGAGGGATGGTCAACTTAGAGCTCTTTGTGACATTAAGAGTAAGAGGAAGATGGTCGGTGGTAAGAATTGTCCTGCAAGGTTCATCATAGTTGGAAGCTTTAAGTTTAAACGTAAAGGTTGGAATAGAGCTCAACTGAATGGGTCTAGGAAGTTGTTTGGCCGCTTACGTGAGAATTCAGACCGCTTGCCACCCAGATGGAACAATATTGCTCAACCAAAAGACGGGTGCAAAGGCAAGGTCTGGGACCCCGGAATCCATTCTACCAATCACCACTCTTGGGGCCTTGTCACTTGCTTTAACTTACTTGAAGGCCTTCTGCGCCTAGTTTGGGATCCCGGAGGACACTGGAATCACAAACATTGGTGGAGATTCCTGGATGAGTTCAAGCACAAGCCACCATAACAGGAAGCTCCTAAAATGTCCAATTTAAGGACTTTAACTAAAAGTGCTAGGTGGGAGACAACCCACCATGGTATGATCGTTCCTTTTTCATTTTTATTTAGTTTTATTTGTTTTCGAGTTTTATTCTATTTTATTATATTGAACATGGAGTTTTGCATCACATTCATATTAACACTGCATTCTGCATTTTATTTTAAAAAAAAAAGGATTTTCACACGCGACGCGACAACGTCGCCGACGCGTCCGCATCGTATGTGCATTTGGAAGAAAATAAGCTTGAACAGAGAGTCACGCGAAAGCGTGGCTGGAGGCGCGCTAATGGCACAAATTGATCCACGCGACCGCGTCGCTGACGCGCCCGCGTCACATGAGAATCATGCCTCCCACGCGACCGCGTCACCCACGCGGCCGCGTGACCTGAAAATCGACGTCAACCAGGTGCATGGCCGAAAGTTGAGCTGGAGTTGGGCTGGATTCGTGCTAGAAGCCCAAGCCCTCCCACGCGAACGTGTGCCCTACGCGTCCGCATCATATTGAAAATAAGGCCATTCACGCGATCGCGTCACCCACGCGATCGCGTCACCCAATATTTGGCAATTAATGATTTTGAATAGAGAGTTGTGCGAGCGCGAGGCTGCCCTCGTGCTAGTAGCATAAAACGGGTCACGCGACCGCATCGATTAACTTAAAGCGCAAGTCACGCGACCGCGTGCCCCACGCGTCCGCGTCGCTTGCGCCGCACAGCTTATTCATATCAGCCAAAAATCTTATCTTTTCTTCCCCAATCCTAATTTTTCCTCCCTCCTTTCTTATTTACTTCTTCTTCCCTTCTTTCCCTTCTCATTCTTCTTATTTTTCTTTTTATTTTTATTTTAATTTGTTTGCATACTTTCATTCATTGCATTATTTTCATTGGTGTTGGAATTTTATTTGGGTCATTGTGGATTGTTGCAAAACTATTTGGCAATTATATTTTTAAAGGGTTGCTTGCATGTTCACTTTACTACTTTCTATACCGTATTTACCATGCATGCTATGTGTTTGTGAAAAAGCCATATAGCATTATGCACTTCTCTATTTTACTTTATACTATTCAATGCTTGCTTTTCATAAACTCCCTTTACTATTTTATTAATTGAACATAATTGTCAATACAAACATGGTGATTTATTACCAGTAATGCTTGGTCTATGCTACTCATGCCCTTTGCTGACATGCCAATAAACACCTCGCATTCACTTGTCCTTATATGCACTAGTTATTTTCCATTGATGGCTTTTCACATGTACTCGCGAGCATGTGTTAATGTCAGTTACATCCTAATGTGCATCCATCACCACCTTTTCCGTTCTCTTCCTTGCTATAGTTATCTCTTTGAATTTAATTTACTTTCTCTTCCCTTTTTCAGGATGGCCACCAAGAAAGGAAAAGAGAAAGCTACTCCCAAATCACCGGCAAGGAAAGGAACAGAAAGAGCCCCAGCTGAGGAACCACAACCCCCGTCCACTCGCACATCTTAGCATGCACCGAGGACGGTGCAATCTTTAAGTGTGGGGAGGTCGATACCGATCTCCATAGGTTAGTGGTGCACGAAATCTTAATCCCAATTATCAAAATCAAAATTTCTTATGATCTCATACCACTAACCAGCAAGTGCACTGGGTCGTCCAAGTAATACCTTACGTGAGTAAGGGTCGATCCCACGGAGATTATTGATTTGAAGCAAGCTATGTTTATTTTATTATTCTTAGTCAGGATATCAATCAAAATTATCAATGGAAATGATTAGATTGGAAAAATAAAAGAGAATAAAATCGTTACTTGTTGTGCAGTGATGGGGAATATGTTGGAGTTTTGAAGATGCTTTGTCCTCTGAATTTCTGCAATGTAATAGTCAACTCAATTGTTTGTAAAGCCCGTCTACGGCAAGCTGTATGTAGGGTGTCACCATTGTCAGTGGCTACCTCCCATCCTCTCAGTGAAAACGGTCCAGATGCTCTATCACAGCACGGCTAATCAGCTGTTGGTTCTCGATCATGTTGGAATAGGATCCATTGATCCTTTTGTGTTTGTCATCACGCCCAGCAATCGCGAGTTTGAAGCTCGTCACAGCCATTCAATCATTGAATCCTACTCGGAATACCACAGACAAGGTTTAGACCTTCCGGATTCTCAGGAGTGGCCGCCATCAATTCTAGCTTATACCACGGAGATTCTGATTAAGGAATCTAAGAGAAGCTCATTCAATCTGATGTAGAATGGTGGTGTTTGTCAGGCACACGTTCATGGATTGAGGGAGGTGATGAGTGTCACAGATCATCACCTCCTTCATAATTAAGCGCGAATAAACATCTTAGATCGGAACATACACACGTTTGAGTGAAATAGAAACAATTGCATTAATTCATCGAGACGCTGCAGAGCTCCTCACCCCCAACAATGGAGTTTAGAGACTCATGCCGTCAAAGTGTATAAAATTCAGATCTGAAAAATGTCATGAGGTGCAAAATAAGTCTCTAAAAGTTGTTTAAATAGTAAACTAGTAACCTAGGTTTACAAAAAATGAGTAAACTATGATAGATGATGCAGAAATCCACTTCTGGGGCCCACTTAGTGTGTGCTGGGGCTGAGACTTAAGCTTCTCACGTGCCTGGGGCTGTTTTGGGCGTTCAACGCCAGGTTGTAACCTGTTTCTGGCGTTGAACTCCAACTTGTAAGCTGTTTCTGGCGCTGGACGCCAGACAGCAGCATGATACTGGCATTGAACGCCAGTTTACGTCGTCTATCTTCGCGCAAAGTATGGACTATTATATATTGCTGGAAATCCCTGGATGTCTACTTTCCAACGCCGTTAAGAGCGCGCCAATTAGACTCCTGTAGCTCCAGAAAATCCATTTCGAGTGTAGGGAGGTCAGAATCTAGCAGTATTAGCAGTCCTTTTTCAGCCTAACTCAGATTTTTGCTCAGCTCCCTCAATTTCAGCAAGAAAATACCTGAAATCACAGAAAAATACACAAACTCATAGTAAAGTCCAGAAATATGATTTTTGCCTAAAAACTAATAATATTCTACTAAAAACTAATTAAAACATGCTAAAATCTACATGAAAATACCCCCAAAAAGCGTATAAAATATCCGCTCATCAGTTAGTTATTTCCTCTTTCAACACCAATGTTTTATTTTATTTGTTTGTTCATTATTGCATTTGCATGTTTAATTGCATATTTGTTTGATTTTATACATTTAGTTACTACTTGGTTAAAATAATAAATTTCTTTTAAGACCCTATTTTAAAAAAAAAATTCACTAATTTAAATTGAAACTTTTTGTGTAAAACTTGTTTGAAGTTGTAATTGGAACATAGTTTTTAAGCCAAAGAACACAACCTGTGAGAATTAAGCTTAATTACATGGTTACATTATTTAACCATAAATATTTTATTCTTGTGTGTTCACTTCTCTATAATTGCAATCTTTATTTTGTTCCATTCTATATGTCCATTATTTAGTATATTTACATGCTTGCATATGATTGAGGCCATTGTTTGATTTTAGCTCACTTATCCCAAAATTAGCCTACCTTTTACATCACCCTTGTTAGCTCCCTTGAGCTTTTAAATCCCTTCTGTTTTATAAACACATTACTAGCCTTAAGCAGAAAAATAAAATAAAAATCTCAAGTTGAATCCTTGGTTAGTTTAAGATAGATATTGTGTATAATTTAAGTGTGGGGAATTTTATGGGAACATAGGATGATATGAAAAAAAAAAGTAGGAATTAAATTAAATAAGTTATTTGAAAATTTGGGAAGCATGCTCATGTGAAATCAAAATAATTAAATTACCATGTGCATTGAAAAACAATTAAATAAGGGGATACAAAAAAAAGAGAAAAATAATGTTACCCCAAATGCAAAATAAAAAAAAAAGAATCAATGCACATGGGACAAAATTCAAAAATAAATTTGATACATGAGCATGTAATACAAAAAGTGAGAAAATTATGGGAAGCTAAGTATAATTTTAAAATTTTTATAGAGTATGTATATGTTAGGTGAGATCTTAGACTACTCAAGGATTCACTTTACTAGCTCACTTAGCCATATATATACCCTTACCTTCACCTTAGCCCCATTACAACCCTGAAAAGACCTCATGATGTTTGCATTAGTATTCTAAATATTTGTTGATTGGTTAGATGAAGAACAAAGTTTAGAAAGCATGACTAGAGGAGAGTAGAGTGATTGACCCTAGACACTTGAGAGTTAGAGTGATATACACTACCAGTAAGGGTTCAATGCTTGATTCTATGTTCCCTGCTTTCATTAGCTATCTTCTTACAAGTTTACTTGTTTTTACTGTATGATTTGAATTAGTGAAATCTGAATTATTTTTGCCTTGGAGAACTTATTTATTTTTAACCAAGTAGGTAGAAACATTTTTGCATGTAGTTGCATTCATAGGTTGCATCTCATACATTCTACCATTCCTCTTCATCTTTATAGTTTCCCCTGAGCTTAGCATGAGGACATGCTAATATTTAAGTGTGGGGAGGTTGATAAACCCATATTTCATGGTTTATCTTGTGCTCAATTGAGTAGTTTTTATCAACTCTTTACCCACTTATTCATACTATTTGCATGGTTTTACATTTGCCTTCCTAATTATGTGCTTTGATTGAAAACATGTTTCTTTGGACTTATATTTGCTTATTATTAATCCTCTCTTATTACCATTAGATGCCTTGATATGTGTGTTAAGTGTTTTTAGATATTATAAGGCTGGAATGGCTTGGAGGATGAGAAGGAAGCATGCAAAAGTGGAAGAAATACAATAAGTTGGAGAAATTGCTAAAGCTGTCCAGCCTGACCTCTTCACACTCAAACGGCTATAACTTTAGCTACAAAGGTCCAAACGACGCGGTTCCAGTTGCGTTGGAAAGCTAACGTTCGGGGCTTCGATTTGATATATAATTTTTTATAGCTGCCCTGACGCCAGGCGACGCGAACACGTGATTCATGCGGACGCGTGACCTGGCAGGAACGCAACCCGCGCGGCCGCGTGAGCCATGCGGCCGTGTCACTTTTTCGCGACCTGTACGGACCAGAAAGCGCTGGAAGTGACTTCTGGGCTGCTTTTGACCCAGTTTTCAGCCCAGAACACACAGATTAGAGGCTATAAAGTGGGGGAATGCATGTATTCATAATTATGCACTCATAATTCGCTTTTTACAATTTTAGATGTAGTTTTTAGAAAGAGAGGTTCTCTCCTCTCTCTTAGGATTAGGATTAGGATTAGAAATTAGGATTTTTAGAAACTAGAATTTAGGACTTCTCTTGGTTTTTAAGAGTGGCTCTCGATTCAGGTTCAATGTTCCTTTTTATTTATTTTTCCAATTAAATTTATGAACTCTTCCATGTTACAGATTACTCTTTTAAATTAATGCTATTTGAGATATTTCAGATCTATGATTGATTTCTTTAATTTATGTTGTCGGTACTTATCCAAATTATTTTCATTTGAGTAGATAGTTTTCCTTTTGGCTTTGGTTAAATAACTGGCGACTCTTGGGTTATCAAACTCATTGTTAATTGAAAATTGGAATTCATCCACTTAACTTACCTTCATAGTTAGAGGTTAACAAAGTGGGAGAAAAATCCAATTCTCATTACAATTGATAAGGATAACCAGGATAGGACCTCCAGTTCCCATATCTTGCCAAGAGTTTATTTTACAGTTATTTATTTATTTTTATTGCTTTGAAAATATACTTGTGCCCATTGCCCAAACTCCAAACCCCCAAAACACACTTTTTCATAACCAATAATAAGAACATACCTCCCTGCAATTCCTTGAGAGGACGACCCGAGGTTTAAATACTTCGATTATCAATTTATTTAGGGGTTTGTTACTTGTGACAACCAAAACGTTTGTACGAAGGGATTTCTGTCGGTTTAGAGACTATATCTACAATGCGACTATTTTTATGAAATTCTTTACTGGCAAAAATCCCGACGTCAAAGCCGCCATCACTAAGGTGGACCCGTTCTTTAATCTCCTTGTTCTTTATTTTTCTGTTTTTCAAAAATTATGCTTATGTTTACCTATATTTGTGTCTTATGGTCATTAGTGTCTTAGTGTCTATGCCTTAAAGTTTTGAATGTCCTAGGAATCCATCACCTTTCTTGAATGAAAAAATGTTCTTTATTGATAAAGAAAAGAATTGCATGAATTTTGAATTTTATAACAGATTAATTATTTTGATGTGGTGGCAATACTTTGACTTCTAAATGTATGCTTGAACAGTGCATATATCTTTTGAATTTGTTGTTCATGAATGTTGGCTCTTGAAAGAATGATGAAAAAGGAGACATGTTACTGAGGATCTGAAAAATTATAAAAATGATTCTTGAAGCAAGAAAAAGCAGTGAATATTCAAAAAAAAGAGTATATGCGAAAAAAAAAGAGAAATAAAGAAAAAGAAAAAAATAAAGTTGTGATCCAAGGCAAAAAGAGTGTGCTTAAGAACCCTGGACACCTCTAATTGGGGACTCTAGCAAAGCTGAGTCACAATCTGAAAAGGTTCACCCAATTATGTGTCTGTGGCATGTATGTATCCGGTGGTAATACTAGAAGACAGAGTGCTTTGGGCCACGGCCAAGACTCATAAAGTAGCTGTGTTCAAGAATCATCATACTTAACTAGGAGAATCAATAACACTATCTGGATTCTGAGTTCCTATAGAAGCCAATCATTCTGAATTTCAAAGGATAGAGTGAGATGCCAAAACTGTTCAGAGGCAAAAAGCTAAAGGCCCCGCTCATCTAATTAATACTGATCTTCATATATGTTTTTGGAATTCATTGCATATTCTCTTCTTTTTATCTTATTTGATTTTCAGTTGCTTGGGGACAAGCAACAATTTAAGTTTGGTGTTGTGATGAGCGGATAATTTATACGCTTTTTGACATTATTTTTAGTATGTTTTTAGCTTGTTTTAGTTAGTTTTTATTATATTTTTATTAGTTTTTAGTTAAAATTAACTTTTCTGGACTTTACTATGAGTTTGTGTGTTTTTCTGTGATTTCAGGTATTTTCTGACTGAAATTGAGGGACCTGAGCAAAAATCTTATTCAGAGGCTGAAAAGGACTGCAGATGCTGTTGGATTCTGACCTCCCTACACTCGAAGTAGATTTTCTGGAGCTACAGAAGCCCAATTGGCGCGCTCTCAACTGTGTTGGAAAGTAGACATCCTGGGCTTTCCAGCAATGTATAATAGACCATACTTTGCCCAAGATTTGATGGCCCAAACCGGCATTCCAAATCAGCTCAAAACTGCCCGGTGTTAAACGCCGGAACTAGCACAAGAATGGGAGTTAAACGCCCAAACTGGCATAAAAGCTGGCGTTTAACTCCAAGAAAAGTCTTTACACATGAAAGCTTCAATGCTCAGCCCAAGCACACACCAAGTGGGCCCGGAAGTGGATTTTTATGTCATTTACTCATTTCTGTAAACCATAGGCTACTAGTTCTCTACAAATAGGACCTTTTGCTATTGTATTTTCATCTTTTGATCATTTCAGATCTTAGGATCATCTTTGGACGTCTAGATCTTAGATCATTGGGAGGCTGGCCATTCGGCCATGCCTAGACCTTGTTCTTATGTATTTTCAACGGTGGAGTTTCTACACACCATCGATTAAGGTGTGGAGCTCTGCTGTACCTCGAGTATTAATGCAATTACTATTGTTCTTCTATTCAATTCAGTTTATTCTTGTTCTAAGATATTCATTCACACCCAAGAACATGATGAATGTGATGATTATGTGACGCTCATCATCATTCTCACTTATGAACACGTGCCTGACAACCACTCCCGTTCTACAAGCAAACAAGGCTTGAATGTTTATCTCTTGGATTTCTTAATCAGAATCTTCGTGGTATAAGCTAGAATTGATGGCGGCATTCAAGAGAATCCGGAAGGTCTAAACCTTGTTTGTGGTATTCTGAGTAGGATTCAATGATTGAATGACTGTGACGAGCTTTAAACTCCTGAAGGCTGGGCGTTAGTGACAGACGCAAAAGAATCAATGGATTCTATTCCAACCTGATTGAGAACCGACAGATGATTAGCCGTGCTGTGACAGAGCGCGTTGAACTTTTTCACTGAGAGGACGGGACTGTATCCACTGACAACGGTGATGCCCAACATACAGCTTACCATGGAAAGGAGTAAGAATGATTGGATGAAGACAGTAGGAAAGCAGAGAGACGGAAGGGACAAAGCATCTCCATACGCTAATCTGAAATTCTCACTAATGAATTACATAAGTATCTCTATCCTTATTTTATGCTTTATTCATAAATCATCCATAACTACTTGAATCTGCCTGACTGAGATTTACAAGGTGACCATAGCTTGCTTCATACCAACAATCTCCGTGAGATCGACGCTTACTCACGTAAGGTTTATTACTTGGACGACCCAGTGCACTTGCTGGTTAGTTGTGCGAAGTTGTGAAATTATGTTTAGACCATGGTATTGAGCATCAAGGTTTTGGAGCCATTACCAGGGACTGTTTGAGTTGTGAAAAGTAGAGATCACAATTTTGTGCACCAGTGAGCCTAAGATTTCATATCCACAGAGGCTACTTGAGGTGACAAACGAACAAGAAGACTCACTCCCAAAGGACTTAGTGGAACATCTTGAAGAAGAAGGGGAGGAAGTCAATCAAGGGAGTGATGACATGTCATCATGTCATATTTTTCTATGCCTTTTCATACAAGAAATTGATAATTAGTGCTTAAATATTGCATTCTTTTATGCTTAAATGGTATATTTCCTTGATCTTTTGATTTTATAAATTTTGTAGTAAATAAGTGAAAAAAGAAGCAAAATAGCACAATCAGTTCAAAAGAAGAAAAGAAGGATTTTGGGACACACTTTGATGTTTGAGCACGCTTGGAACTTTAGGCCACGCTTTTAAAAGCGTGGCACATGACCATGAAGCCTTGGCCTTATTATCTTGAAATATCATGCATGCATTCATTTAATGCATTAAATGAATGAGCTTTACAGCATTACTAAGTAATTAAAATTAATGAAAGCATGAGAACACACCTCCTAGATGGCTAATCCACAACTCGTTTGGAACATGGGAACATCTGTTCAACCAGGATTTGGGGTGATTAGGGCTTTTGTGGTATAAACTAGTTTGTTGAACTTTACCCTCCAATTCGAATTGAATGACCACTAACCATGGCGTTTGATGAGGATTAGAGGAGATTAAATTGCTAAGGAATTAGAGTTTAATCACTTACACTAATTCTCTACTACTTTCTTTGTTGTTTTGTTTTATGCATTTTCAACAACTTTTTTTACTATTTGCCTGACTATGCCCAGTAAGATAACTACTGCTTGCTCAATCCAATAATCCTCGTGGGATCGACCCTCATTCACCTGAGGTATTACTTAGATGACCTGGTGCACTTGCCGGTAAAATTGTGCGAGTTTAATTTTTGCGCACAAAATCGTCTAGACCGGCTTGGTTGTGAGGTGTTTCCAGAAATCCTCATTCATTAGCCTGTTGGTCAGACACAGACTACCCATTGAGTTTGTTAGCTCGTTGGCCGTCAGGCATTCGTCGCAAAACCTGCCTATGTATTTCCTTGTGGGTTCGTATAGACGTTGTGTGATTCCGATCAGGCTGATTGGGTGCTTCACCTTTGCAATCCTTGTGGTGAATTGTGCCATAAATTTTCAGGAGATGTCGGCAAAACAAGATATGGAGCCATTCCGGAGGGCGTTGAACCACTTTATTGTTGGACCAGCTGGTGTAGCCCTTTATTGAAGATTCCCTCTAGGTTCATCTTGGTCTTAAAAATCGTTAGGTGCTTCTGAGAGTCCTTGGTGCCATCATACTTCATGTTAGTGGATTTGTCAAAAACTTTCGTTAGTTTGGCCTTCAGGACATTTTCGGTGAATGGAGCGGCTCCCATTATTGTATACTCGCTCTTCCTTCATTTGGAATATCTCTCGTGTCTCCTCTCGTCGTCATCTTATTGAAGCTCAAATTCGTGAGGCCTACTGCGATTTCGACGTCTGACGTGATGTCGGCTGGGTGATGTTTCGTTCCTTGCTTTTCATCGTGATACGCTCCTGGAGATCGCTTCGCTTGCGTTTTCCGACCTGTACCGTTTCTTGGAAGCAACTCGACCTTCTAGGGTTTTTAGTCGTTGGTAGAGTTCTTGAATTATCTGGATCACTTGCCCTCCCAGGCCGTCGGTTGCTCTGACCTCGTTGGATCAGCGGTCGTCTTCTCGCGGTCGCTATCTGCTAGAGGTTGGCTGGGGATGGATGACGATATTTATCCCCCTGCGGTTAAGGAATGATAATCATTTCGTGGCCCATGTGTCAGGGGAGGTTGGTGGGTTTGGTTCCTGATGGTGGTTCGAGAACCGTTCTTCGGGTTCATCTGGCATGTTGCCAAGGTTCAGTGAGTCCCCACAAACAGCAACAATGTACATGACCTCGCTAGTACTGATTGAAGGAAGGATCGGGGTCTCGCCGGTCTTGGTGATGATGTGATCAGACCTTTGGAACAGCGAGAGATGACACCTACAAAGACACTCCAACGCTCAAGTCAGAATGGATTTAAGAGGTGTAGGTGAGGATTAAGAACGTGTAACTTACCTAAGGGAGCCCCTGACTCCCTTTATATAGTTTTGTGTTGTTATCTTATCTTATTGGCTAAGAAAAGTAAAATGTTTGTATTTGAATTTAATGTTAACTACTGGTCTCCAGTTTTCTATCCTGGTTTGGACTGCACAGAGGACTTTGGCATGGGAGTCGGGCCATTATTTGGCCACTTTTGGGACCCAAATGCTAGGCCCGAAACAAGATACAAATCCAGGTAGAGAAAAGTTTCTTGCTTGCTTTCCAAGTTATGTCAGATCTCGGGTTGTAAATCCCAAAATTGAACCTATTTGGCATGGGGGCCAACCCATTCGGGAGGTTCCTGCCCAGCCTATTGGGGAAGGTTGGATGCAAAAGGCCTTGATTGGCAAGGTGGACTCGAGAAAGTGGATTTGGACCTTTGTGTTTTGGGCCTATGTAGGAACAGTGTCTATCCCTTTTAATACTCGATTAGCTATATTATCCCAAGTAGCTTGTTGGTTGAAATCATGTACTTTTAACCCAAGTGAACTTGGTTCGAAGCTGGCACTCAGGAATGAGAGCTATATTCTGGGTAGAATGACCTTTCATTCTACAGTGTTTCTTATATAAACAACTTACTAATAAAAATCAACAGATAGCAGCAATATATCACCGAAAACAGTTTGACAGTCACTCGTCCAAAACATATTAATTTCAGCAGAAATTTGGCACCCAATGAATATTTTGGTAATAGGCACATACATAAATGCATTGACTACCGCCGAACATAAAACTACTCAACTTCGGAATGTTGCATTAAAAAACCGGAAGAATAATGAAATAATGAGCTTCCAAAACAGGGGACTTTCTATAAGGGCCAGTTATGTCCTCCACCTCTGGTCAAAGATAATGCACAAGCTAGAAATGATGCATTCTACTCAACAAAGTAATTACAAAGAACAAAGCATATTATGATCGCCTTATAAGAACCTATCGTCTAAAAAGAATAAGAGGAATAGGGTGCAATTGACTCGGCTTCCTCTTTCTAGCTCCTTTCTCCAAACGGGTACTCTAAAATGAATCTTATATTTGGTTTCTTCTTTTTCTCTTTTTTTTTTTTTTTTTCATTTTCCTGTTGGATGGTTGGTTAGCTGCGTGCGTCCAATATGAGATAACCTTGACGATGATGTAATTAGTGGTGCTTCTTCGTCGATGTCCCTTTCAGATGTTGGAACATTGCCTCCATTGCTTCCCGCATCGTCACTAATATTGTCTGGTGTATAAATATCAGATGATTTTTTCTCAAATTTCCAATCCTGTACAACATAAATGGCCAATGCACCTCTTAATGAGATCTGACGAAACTATACATGGAAATGGCATGCTGAAATATACATTTAGCACTTACTAACCCACAGATGTTAGGGAACTGAGTTAAGGTGCTAAGAGAGTAAAGGTTTTTTAACTTTAAGGCATTCTTGAACTTAAACTAAATATTTGACAAGAACATCATAAGAATTTGCATACTTGATTTCTAACCGCATATAACTAATTATCAAGTTAACAAAGGATAGCATATGTTAAATGAAATCAACTGATTTAATAAGATATGCAGAGACTAGACCTTTGTGATACGATCTGGTAAACTATCAGCAGGTGATTGAGAGGTGCGGACATCCTTAACCTTTATGTAATTGTACATCACAACTCCACACAGCGCTGCACGGTAAAATTTGTAAAAGATGAGAGGCATGGTGGAAGATTGAAAGACATACTAATTAAAACAAAACCTACCAATAGCATAGCCAATTATATTCAACCCAGTTATTGTAGATTCCGGAAATATGACAGTTGAAAGGGCTATCAATATCCAGTCTTTTAGCACACCAGCAACCCGGATAGTTACAGCACCCGTTCTACCAATTACTAAGAAAATGGAGAAATTCAAGGCTAGAGCACATATAGCATTGGAGAAAAAGATCCAAAAATTGAACTGAATCTGTGAAACTTCCATCACAGGCTTCTCCAGTAGGTACCAAGGCACAAATAGAAACACAAAACTGCGTATAAAACTGCAGAAGTTAGCAGCTCACATTGCATGTGTGTGCTTATATGCAAAACATCAACAATCCCAAAAACACAGCTATCTTTTGAACCTAATAAGTCAAATGATCAACTATATATATAACATAAATTAGTCAAAGAAACCAAAGGATACCTATTATACGTGCAAGATGTGCACTTTACAATATACGAAAATAGTGATATTGTCTTAATGAAATGTATGTTGCAGAGATAAGTATCTTGGAATTATCAACAGAAATACCTGCATGGTGCTATGTAATATAAGCTCGTAATTGGATTTAATGTCAATCCCTTCTTCTGCAGAAGAACTTGTGTTAAGACCAGTCTCAATGCTTCAGCAAAGATGCCCGTGACCTGGTAAACTGTACCAATTATATTAAAATGAATTTCCCCGTAGGAGGAAACGACAACTCCAACACTGACCAGCACCATGTTCAAGAACACATCACACCTTGCTTTGTCAGTGCCGCACAAAACAGCCATGATGAAAGTTGCCACGGGCACTGAAATATCGAACCTTAGAAGTAAGCAAAAACTTCAGCAAAAGAAGAGAAACATTTTAACTTCACAGAAAACGTACTTAGAGCCTTGAGCATCTGGATAAAAGCTACAGAGATGTGCAAGTAGGCAGTGTTACCAAACCTGTAGCAACCAAAAACAGTTTGCTCATTATATTTGTTGCTTCAGTGATATTAATAGGCATCTTTAGAATACAAAAGACAGTATTGCCCACTACCTAGGAAATATTTCAACCATACAAATAAGCAACCACAACTTCATAGAAACAACATACTTGGAACATATGTAAATAACAGAAAATTAAAATTTTCAAATATTGGTGGGAGATAACAGAAAGTAAGCTGTAGCCATGAACATATTCCAGTATCTCAAGGCAAGGAATTACAATAGCCCACATGAAGCTAGCCAGCTTTCTTTAAGGTTTCTGTCATATCAGATATTGACATTTCATTGCCTGTTGTCTATAGAATGCAAAGTAATGCTAGGTACCAAATGATGGTCATAATTAAACAAAGGGAACATCTAGGAATCGAAGTTTGTACTTTGTACTGGTTTGAATAGTCAATGCTGGTAGTATCAACTTCAGACTGGAAAAATATTAAAACGAGCTAGAGAGTGAATATCTCAATTTGAAGGTATCGGAACTATCCTTAAAAGCGATATTGAGATTGCATACACAGATTTTTATAGACCAAGATTAATCTGATAGATACTTCATCCATGTTTATTCAAGCACAAAGAGATTGAATGCAACACACTTGACTGAGTAGGGGAGAAACTATTAATGTCATTAATTCCACGAGATATAAGAAACTTCACCACGTATTTCTTGAACATGCCTGAACAAGTCTAATTTTCCTGAAATTTGAAGCTTTTTGGACAATATGATGTTAACTCCAAAATTTTTGGCTATTTAAAAATGTCTTTGGTCTGCATTGCAAATGCAGAAAATACAATCTTTAAAAGCATTATTCACAAAGTTGGCAAAGGGAACTGCTACTGATTCGGAAACCTTCAATGCAAACCTGGCAAGGAAGGGACACCATCTATTATCTATTACTTTTTCTAATCTTGAACATAATTTAAAGTGCAAGTTCACATGGTACATGGATTTGCATTTTTCAGTCTGCTACCAATGCCCTATAACCAAAAAAAACTGTCATACTAGGATTGAAAGGCACAACTGAACCTTTTTTTATGTTCACACTATCTAATGCAGAGAACCAGGGGGGAATGAAAGCACATACACAAGGCTTATGCCCCCCATTGTCAAAACAAACTTGATTAACAGAATCCAAATTAGGAAAAATTAAGTTTACCCATATTGCAGTGCTTACCAAAGACTTGATGCAAAGAAGGCACTTATTGGTACCACACATGTTGCATATCTGCAACCGAAAGAAAAGTGATTTAGAAAAAAAAGTATTAACAAAGGACAACTAAATATAAATAAGGATACAAATCAATCAAATGCTTACATTTCAAATGTCATTTTGACAGGTGTCACAACCTGAAATTACAGAATGGAGTACTATAAGTTAACTTACCAATCAAATCAGCAGAAAAAAAGCAATCAAGCAAGGTAGGTAAAAGAAGAGGCAGGAAAACAGGCATATAGGATAGCTTTTTTCATAAGGTAACACCATAACAGTATAAAATCCTAGTTTAAGTTAAAACATGTTCAATCGTGAATAATATGCACAAGAAAAAAGAAAGAAACAAAAAAGAAGAAAATACATGAACTACCAACTAAGTAAAGCATTTTTCGCTGTGATAACTTATGAGAGTCACGCCATGCCGAATACGTTAAACTAATAACACAGCACATATACCAACTTGCACTTAATATGTGCACTTTATCTGTAATTCTCCTATGGACCGGATGCATTTCTCACAATAACTTAAGACATCATGTAGAATTCATTTATAGAATTGACAGATCAACCAACGTAACCTGTATTTAGTAGCTTATTAGTTTTGCTAACAGGAAGAGGAAATCGGTAAGTTCTCTTTTTTAGTGAAGGGTGGATATAAAATATTAATAACAATATAACACATAAAAGGAAGCTAATGTAAAAACGCTAACGTTTTATCCTTGATAGTATAAATGTTAACAAAAATGAGTAAGCTCAACCTTAAGAATTGTTATATAGGATTTATTATTTTTTCTTCTTTCATTTTGATATAATTAATACTTATGTAGTATTTAAAATAGCATCATCTAATAAGAAGTATTGGTAAAGTAGATGCAATGAAGATCACATCCTACAGTCAAGACTCAAGACCATGGCAATACCAAGAATTCAAACCTACCATGCAATGTTACATCTTTGTCAACAAATCGAACACTTAATCCTTAACAATGTTGGTTAATTATAGACAATGATAAAGAAAGGAGTGAGTAAAAAGAAAAGTAACCAATCATCTACAATAATTAAAAATCGAACAAGATGAGTGTAACTAAAGGAAGTCCAATTTACAATGATGACCCTCCAAAACACAACTATCACTCTCATCTCATAATTAATAATCACAACTAACAGAAAATCATGACATTCAAAATTCCAAATCTGACATCATGACAAGAATCGAACCTACAAATCCGTAATTGCAACCAAAGCAAAGACACATATCACATAATGAACATAAATATTTACAGAATTAGAAACATCCATACATACCTTAAAGACTCTAACAAGCAAAAATGCCACTGCCCCAGAAAATCCCATATGAATCATGGTAAGCGTTATAGGAAGAGGAAAGTTAAAGTACTTCGGAGACAGAACCCACTGCAAAGAAAAAGAAAGAACCACAGTAATTAAACAAAAAATGCTTAGTCACAAAGATTAGTTAAATAACACTAGTTAAGCAAAAAGAGAAGAAAAGGGGGTAGCTATCTACCTTGTTGTACAAAATGACCCCAGAAGAAAGCAAAATGTAGATGAACAAGTAGAAGTAAGTGAGGAAAAGCGTTTTGTTAATCCCCATCTTCTGTTGACTTTGATTTTTGGGATTCCAAAACAAATTAATGAATAAACCTAAACCCACCAAAATATGAAGAGAAAAGGCAAAAGCTTCTTCTGCTATCTATAACATGTAGCAATGGCGAATTAGCACACGACTTAGAAGCAGATTCGCGGGAAATCAAGAACCTGAAGCTCGCTGAAGTTATCCAGGAGCAGCAAGGTTCGTTTCCTAGCACCGAAAACTTCGCAATGAGAAAAGAAGTGAACACTGCAAAAGGGGGAGAAATAATAAAACGAAAGAAAGAAAGAGAGGAATGAACAGAAAAGGAGCTAAAAGAAATGCACATAAATTACAAAGTGAAAATTGAAGAAGAGATTGAGTACTGTACAGTGGGGAAGAGTTGAAGAGAAATGGACAGTGTTTTTGTCTAAGCGTTGATCGGATCTGTGTAGAGAGAGAGAGAGAGAGAGAGAGAGAGAGAAGGGTACCCCCAAAGAAGAGAAGAAATCCGAGGAGGTACCCGCAGGTGTAAGAAAACGACGGTTCCGAATCGAGAGAGAGAGAGAGTAGTGGATGGGTGGTTGGCAGTGTTGTCTGAATGGATAATCAATTAAAAGAAATTTAAGAACGGTGCCTGCGTTGTGAATTTGTGTGTATTACTATTACTATTACTTGGCGGTTGAAGTCGGGAAGATGATGCTTGTTGCTATGCAAATGCCAGATGTGGTGGCCTTTGACATATTTCAATATTATTGTGTTGGTATTTAGATTTATTCAATTTTTTGAATTAAAATTAAATTAACTTAATTTTTAATAATAAATAAAAAAAGTTAAAACTACAAAAAAATTAAAAAAAAGAAATTTTAGTTAAAAAAATATTTTATTATTTAAGTATTTATTATAAATGATTCACATATTCAAATTTTAACTCTTAATCTTTATTTATAGTCATCTACTTTTTTAATGAATAATTAAAATTAAATCTAATCAACGATCTAGATTTATCATCTAAAATCTTCACTATAAATATCTATCTTACCATAACTTTCTAAATACCTTTAGATTATTTCATACTATTTTTCATATTTTTATATACACCCACACTCTTCTAGAATACTCTATGATCTTTTAGAATCTTCTAGAATCTTTTAGGGCATTTTGAGACCTTTTAAAACATTCTAAAACACTCTAGAAAACTATACAAATACCATTAAATTTAATCTTCTAAAATTTATGGTGACATTCTCCGTCACCTATTGCATAGACGTCCTCGTCGCATTCTATTAATGATAGCGCTCTAAGTATTCTTGGAATTGCCACAGATCTTCACGGCTCAACTAACTTCAGTTATCGGAGTAATTTTCACTTGATCAAGTATTGGATACTTGGTGGTACTCCTCTACGCTCACAATGCGATTAGTTAATATCTCTTCGATTTCCTTATCAAAGGATCTAATCATCACGGGAGGAGCACGATTCGAGTCACTGCTACTCAGTTCCTCTCGGTCTCCATGATATGATTTAAGCATACTCATATGAAAGACGGGATGGATCTTCATAGAGGGAGAGAAATGTACTTTGTAAGCAACCTCCCCAATACGCCCAATGTTCTCAAATTGCCCTTCATATTTGTATATCAAACCCTTATGAACTTTGCGAAAGGCTTTGAATTGTTGTGGAAGAAGTTTAATCATTACCTTGTCTCCCACTTAATAGTTTGCATGCCTCCTCTTCCTATCTGCTCATTTCTTCATCCTTTTTGCGGCTTTGTCGAGGTAAGAACGAGTGACATCTGCTTGTTCTTTTCAAGACTTAATCATATGATAAGCTCCACGGCTCTTTTCTGAGTAAGAGGAAGAAAGAAAGTGTGGTGTAAGCGGCTGTTGTCCTATCGCATTCTTGAACGGATTCTTCCCTGGGGACTCACTCCTTTGCAGATTGTATGAGAACTGGGCAACATCTAGAAGTTTTGTCCAATCCTTCTGATTAGCGCTTATAAAATGCCTCAAGTAACACTCAAGTAAGGCATTCACTCTCTCTGTCTGCCCATTAGTTTGAGGATGGAAGCTTGTTGAGAAGTGAAGTTCCGATCTAAGAAACTTGAACAGCTCTGTCCATAGTCGTCCTGTGAAGCGTAGATCTCGATCACTAATGATGCTCTTAGGTAATCCCAATACTTCACCACATTCTTGAGAAATAATCGTGCTGCTTTCTCTGCAGTGCAATCAGTAGGGGTAGGTATAAAGGAATCATATTTCGAGAATCGATCCACTACTACGAGGATAGATCTAAACCCCTTGGACTTTGGTAAAGCAAAGATGAAATCTAGAGATACACTTTTCTACGGTCGCCCCGGCAGAGACATAGGTTCCAACAACTCACTTGGTATCTTGTTTTTAATCTTATCTTGTAGGCATACGAGACAAGTCTTCACATAACTCTCCACTTCATTTCTCATTTGAGACCAATAATAAGAAGATTGAATGAGTGCCAAGGTCCTTCATTGTCCTTGATGACCAGCCCACTTAGTCTCATGTCATTTTTTTACCAACTTCCTTATCAGATTTTTCCATTTAGGGATGTATAATCTTCTTTCTTTGGTGTATAGAAGGTTATCTTCTAGCCAAAATATTTTGGTTTTACCTTCTCTAGCCAACTCCGCCAACTTCTTGCCTAATGGATCATGATGTAACCATTTCTTAATGGTATGCACAATATCTCCTTCGACTATAGAAATGGCTGCCAACTCAACCTTGCAATTCAGCGCATCTGCTACCACATTAGGCTTGCCTGACTTGAATTCAAATTTGAAATCAAACTCAGCTAAGAAATCTTGCCACCTAGCTTGTTTTGGGCTTTTTCTGACTTTAGAAGTAGCTTGTAGCCACATTGTCTGTCTTGATGAAGTGTAAACCAAGCAAGTAGTGACACCAAGTTCTCAGATAATGCACCATGGTGGTTATCTCCTTCTCTTGGACGGTATATCACCTCTTTGAATCATTTAACTTGTGACTCTCAAAGGCAATAGGATGTCCTTCTTGCATCAGAATCCCTCCAATAGCGTAGTCAAAAGCATCAATGTGGACTTCAAACACCTTTGAATAGTCAAGCAGTGTTAGTACTGGTTTTTCTGTTATAGCAGCCTTTAACTCATCAAAGATCTTTTGACACTCCTTTAACCATTTCCAATAGTGATTCTTCTTGAGAAGATCAATTAATGGTGCAGCTTTGGTGGAGTATCCCTTAATAAACCTCCGATAGTAATTAGCCAACCCAAAGAATGACCTCAATTTAGATACCTTGTTTGGCGGCTCCCACTCTATGATAGCTTTCACCTTCCCTTAATCCATCCAGAGAGTTCCATCTATCTTTAATGATGTGTCCCAAGAAGTGGACTTCATCCCTTACAAAGAAACACTTTTCTTTCTTCACATACAGGTTATTCTCTCGCAAGATCTTGATCATGATCACGGTTTGTAAGTGTTCTACATGTTCATAGGAGCATTGGTTAAGAGAAAAGGCATCACCAACCACTCATAGGATCCATACCTTGTGACACACGTGGTCTTAGGCTCATAACCATTGACAATCCTCACTTGGTGATATCCTAACCTCAAATCCATCTTATTAAGTTCTCGATAGTCTATGCATAGTCTTAACGAACCATCATGCTTCTTTTGGAACAAGATTGGTGCGCCATAAGGTATCTTAGATGGACAGATGAACCCGGCATCTAGCAACTCCTTAAGTTGTTTCTTCAACTCCTCAAATTCCACCGGTGCTATCCTATAAGGTGTTGAGGCAAGTGGCTTCACTCCTAACTCTAATTTAATCTTATGATCCACCTTCCTCCTAGGTGGTAGTTGCTTTGGCAACTTGAGAGTCATCACATCCTTATTTTTTTCAAGAACTTCCTTGATTTCAGTAGGAACGTCTTCTCTTTCAGATGTTGACTCCTTTTGTAATAGAGCCAAATATGTAATCTTTCCCTTCTTGAACCCTTTCTTGAGTTGCATAATAGAGAGCATCGGTGGTCCTCTAGCTTTAGAGACTGTAGGCACCATGTATAGAAACCCTTTCTCCATGACGCATACTATGTCGTAGTGTGGCATAGCTATTATATTTGCCTTTCTTTGCAAATCGAGCTCGATAACTATTTTGAAATTGTCCATGGGTGTTACTGAGAAATCCACAAGGCCCTTCCAAGAACCAAGAGTAATCTCAACCCCTTTTGCTTCTCTCTTAAGGGGTTTACCCTTGATTTTCACAAGTTTGAACTAACTATTCTTTTCAGTGATCTTCAATCCAAGCCTCTTTGCTTCATCAGGCGTGATGAAGTTGTGTGTAGCACCAGTGTCGATCATAGTCATGATGGATTTTTCATTGATAAAGGCTTTGACACACATCAATCATTTCTTTTCTGCAGTGCTTGCCTCTTTGCCCTTCACAGCATTCATGGTTTGGACAAATCCAACATACATAGTTACTTGTGATTGAGCCTCTCGTTTCTCGCCAATAGATGCCAAAATCCCTAGCGTAGGACAGTCCTTCATTTGATGTGGTCCCTTGCACACGAAGTATCCTTCTTTGGACACGAAAGCCTTCTTCTTTTTCCCATACTCTTTCTTTGAAGAGTACTTCCCTCCGTTTTTGATTGAGAAACTCTTCCCCTTGTCTTCCCCACCCTTAATGAAACTAGGTTTGGAGAAAGACTTGGATTTAGAGTGTAAACCCCGCAAAATTAATAAATAATTAGCCAATAAAATAATTATTATTCAAAAAAATTAGGAAAATTATTTTTTATAATTTAGAGGAGTAGAAATATTAAACATATGAATTTTGACACTAATTTTAAAGATTTTAGCCCAAAACCAGGCCAACACCAAACTGGTTGTTCCGAGGGTTACCTGAAACTAAAGGTCGATTTCGGACGAGATCCTCTGTGCTGGTCGGTGCTGCTGTGCTGGTCGGTGCTGCATAAACGTGCTTTATGTAGGTTTTTTGTAGAATCAGAGTATGAGTTATACCTGGATGCTCCTGTGTATTTATAGTAGTGTGGAGTGACCTTTCTTGAGATAAGTTAGTTATCTTATCTTATCTTTGAGTGAAGTCATCTTATCTTTTAGGCCAGCCGCCTTTAAAGTGGGTTGCGTCCTTTTGTTTGGGCCTACTTGGGCCTCTATGGCGTTTTGGCCGACCTCTTTAGGAAGAGGTCGGTAACGACCAACCTTTACAAGAGGTCGGTCGCTTTTGTCATTGTCCAATCCAGATCATGTAGTTCAACGTAGGGTATGAACAGTGCCCCTACTCGAGTTCGAGCTTTCCCTTGAGGTCGTGTCCTTAGACTTCGACCCCTTTGAGGAAGTCGTGCTCGAGCATTCGCTTTTTGGTCGATCTCTTGTATAACTCCTGTTGGGATTGCTTCTGCTTGAATGCGAAGCAATTCTTTCTTTCTTTTTTAATTGTAGCGTGCGTTGCTTTCTTGGGAATGTGCTAGGGCTTTAAAGGCTCATTTAATTTCCTTTTGCCGTTTCTTCTTTTCCCTCTTTGCGTTTTGTTTTGAAATAAAAGAAGAGGTTTTACTCTCACTTTTCAGTTTCTTCCTCCCTTTCTCTTTTTCGATCTTTGTTCGCTAAGTATTTCATTCATCTGGCTTTTCTATTTTCATGTCCCCAAGCTTCCTATCTTCTTTGCTCAAGAGCGTTCGTTGGCACGGATTGTCGGTGTTTCTATCTGAGTCTTCTCTCGCGCTTGTTCTTTCTTCTCCGCAGGTTGGTATTCTCCTTCCTTTTTATGCTTCGATAGTTGCCTTTATGTATGCTTTTGCTGTTGCATGTCTGCAAAGTTTTTATTTTTATTGAGTTTGCCCTGAGAAGCTTAATCCTTTCCGAAAAAGATTGTGTCTTTGTTTGATCGACGTTGTGATTTTATCCATGCTGCTCCTGTTTTAGGAAGATGTGTGCTTTTTAGGTCTCCGTTACTATCTCCAGTAGTTTGCTTTTGTTTGAGAGGTTGTAGGGTTTTTGATTTTTTGCGCTGTTTTTGTGTTCCCATACTGCTGCCTCCAAAGGGTGCCCCTGGGTTTTGCTGAATATTCCTTGTTTTCGTAGACCCTGGGGTGCCTTTTTTATTACCCCACCTCTTTGTTTATTAATTGTTCCTTCTTTTTTTTTATTCTGTCCGAGTTGCTTAGTAGTGACCCATTGTTATCTTCCTTTGCTGTAGGTGTAGTTTGTCATATGTCTTACCGAAAAAACATTGTTGAGATGTCTACCAAGATTCCTGTTGGCATGGCTGATTGGCTAGACTCTATAGATCTTATATGTGTTACTGTGGCCGATTCGGAGTAATGTGAGAGGCTTAGGAGATTCCATAGGATCTGTAGCAATAGGGATGATAAAAAGTATTATGAGCTATTATCACTCGACCCTGAGGAGAGGGTCAGTTTCCCCCCTTAACTCAGGGAGAACGCCATTTCTTTTATGCTTATGACTATTTCTTTAGTCAGCTGAATATCACCCTCCTTTTTACTACTTTTGAGATCGACCTTTTATGGACTTGCAATGTGGCCCCTTCCCAGCTTCATCCGAACTCTTGGGCCTTTATTAAGATTTTTCAGCTGTTGTGCCAGGAATTAGGTGTCTGACCTTCCATATCTCTCTTCCTTTATCTGTTTCTGTCGACTGATGTGTGGAAAACAATCCAAGATAAAATTCACCGACAAGTGTACCGGGTTGCATCAAGTAATAATAACTCACATGAGTGAGGTCGATCCCACAGGGATTGAAGGATTGAGCAATTTTAGTTTAGTGGTTGATTTAGTCAAGCGAATCAAGTATTGGTTGAGGGGTTTGTAATTTGCAGAAACTAAATTACATGAATTGTAAAGGGAGAGGGAAGAATTGCAGTAAATTAAAGAGAACAAGAGGTAAAAGTGCTGAATCTTAAAGAACAAGTAATTTAAATTGCAGAAGCTTAGATTGCAAGAAATGTAAATGACTGAAACTTAAAGTGCAAGAAATGTAAATTGCTTGAATTATAAAAGGAACTGGGATTGGGATTGCAGAATTTAAACAAGCAAAAGTAAATTGCAATAAACAGAAAGGCAAAAGATGAATTGAATTGAAGTAGATCTCAAACAGAAGAGTAAAATGCTTTGAGAGATAAAACAGAAAATGACTTGTGCTTAATTGCAGCAAATTAAAAGAGGTTGAAGATCTCAGGAGTGGAAGAGACTAGAAAACAAGTCTAGATCTCAAATCCTTCCTTGATCCAACAAGAATAATTGCAACAGAATTAAAGAAAAGTAAATTACAGAAAGAGTAGAAGAATGAAGCAGTAAACAGAAATGGAAATTCAATTATGCAGAGAAAGTAAACAAGAGATCTCAAGGTGAGATTGAAACAGAAATTCTTCAATTCTACACCCAAGATCCAAAGCAAAAAAATTAAAGAGTGCTCAAGCAAGAATAAAGAAGAAGAGAGATCAATTCTCCTTCCCAATTCTCCAAAAACTCAGCTCCAAATTCAAAAGTAAAAAGCTCAAAATTACAAAAATGAAAATTCTTCAAAGAAGCAAAAGGTCAGAAAAAGGTCCTTTCTAAATCAAACTGTCACCTATTTATACACTTCCTAATTTAGATTTAAGAATTTGGGTGTGCTCTAAAAGTTGGTGAAGAAATGAATTAATTTGGATTTTTAATGAATTTTGGCCCAAGTGCACCTTCCAGGGGCAAGCTCAGTTCAAATGCCAAACTGAGTGCCCAACTTGCATTACTTGTCAATTTTTGGTGCGCCAGCCTCCCTTGGTCATGTTGCGTGACACTAGAGCTCAGTTGGAATTTTGAACTGAGCTCTCCATGTCCTGGCCGTGTCAAAAGTACGCATCATGGCCCCTTGGTGTGTCAAAGTTGTGCGCCAAAGTGAGAGGAGATGGGGGAGAGTAGTGCTCAGTTGGGAAAACCAACTGAGCTCCCCATGCAGCATCTTGCTCTTGTCTTCAAGGTCCCAGGTTCAACTCTTGGTGGAGGCAAATGGAGATAAATTCCCTTGGAAGAGTGGACGCTCCCTCCTTGCCTTTTCATGAAGCTCCTTGGTTCGAACCCTCCTGGATGCATCTTGGCTCATTTTCTTTGCATTAAAAGTGGTGCTCCTCTCCTTGTCTTGCATGAGCTCCTAGGTTCGAATCCTAGCCAATTCACTTTGGCTTAATTTCCTTGCAAGCTAAGTAGCGTGTGGTTCCTTGTTCGAACCTTGGGTGAAGCTTTTTGGACATTTTCTTTTATTTTCTTTGTGAGGAACATTCCTTGCCTTCCTTGAGTTCATGAGTTCGACACCTTGAGGCTTCATTCCTTGGAATTGAATCTTGAATTAATTTTTGAGAACCCCCGATAAAGCTCACTTAGTGAACTGAGCTTTATGCCATTTCCTTGCTTTCTTTAGTGCTCAGTTAACTAATTGAACTGAGCTTGGTGCCTTACTTTCTCCCATTTGTCTTGTAAAGCTCAGTTCATTTTCCCAACTTAGCCTTCTTTCTTCCTCAATGTTGCCACGCTTGTTCTTCCCTTGGGCACGCTTTTTGCTTCCTTTGGACACATTCCTTAGGCCACGCTTTTCTTATTTTCTTCTTTCTTCACCTACAAGTAATCAAAACAACCAATCAAAGTATCACAAAATTCACAAGGTTTAAAGTTCATTCATAATTCAATTAATTTTAGCTTAAACCTCATGATTTTGTGTCAATTAAAGGGTGGTTGATTGATTCAAAGAAGCCATGCAATTCCGCTCCAAATTACTAACTTATAATGCAAGAAAGTGCATAAAACCTAACAAAATCAAAGAAAAAGACTAGTAAAACTAGGCTAAGATGACTTGTCATCATTGACCAAGCCTGGAGTAGACAAGAAAAAGGCTTCTTTGGTCTCATTCCGAGCTACCCAGGGGAAAAGGTGTTTTCTATGTATGATGAGTGATGAGCGGATAATTTATATGCTTTTTGGCATTGTTTTTAGGTAGTTTTTAGTATATTTTTGTTAGTTTTTAAGTAAAATTCACATTTCTGGACTTTACTATGAGTTTGTGTATTTATTTGTGATTTCAGGTAATTTCTGGCTGAAATTGAGGGACCTAAGCAAAAATCTGATTCAGAGGCTGAAAAAGGACTGCTGATGCTGTTGGATTCTGACCTCCCTGCACTTGAAATGGAATTTTTGGAGCTACAGAAACCCAAATGGCGCGCTCTTAATTGCGTTGGAAAGTAGACATCAAGGGCTTTCCAGTAATATATAATAGTTCATACTTTGCTCGAGTTTTGATGACGCAAACTGTCGTTCAAACGCCAACTTCCTGCCCTATTTTGGCGTTAAACGCCAGAAACAGGTTACAAGCTAGAGTTAAACGCCAAAAATAGGCTGCAAACTGGCGTTTAACTCCAAGAGAAGTCTCTACACGTGAAAACTTCAATGCTCAGACCAAGCACACACCAAGTGGGCCCCGGAAGTGGATTTCTACATCATTTAATTATTTTTGTAAATCCTAGTAACTAGTCTAGTATAAATAGGACCTTTTACTATTGTATTATACATGCTGGGATCTTTGATCAGTTTTATGCTATCTTAGACATTGGGGGCTGGCCTCACGGCCATGCCTGGACCATCATCACTTATGTATTTTCAACGGTGGAGTTTCTACACACCATATATTAAGGTGTGGAGCTCTGCTGTTCCTCGAGTATTAATGCAATTACTACTGTTTTCTATTCAATTCATGCTTATTCTTGTTCTAAGATATCCATTCGCACACAAGAACATGATGAATGTGATGATTATGTGACATTTATCACCATTCTCACTTATGAATGCGTGCCTGACAAACACTCCCGTTCTACATGCAAACGAGCTTGAATGCATATCTCTTAGCCTTCTGGTTCACGATCAGAGTCTTCGTGGTATAAGCTAGAATCAATTGGCAGCATTCTTGAGATCCGGAAAGTCTAAACCTTGTCTGTGGTATTCCGAGTAGGATCTAGGATGGGATGACTGTGACGAGCTTCAAACTCACGAATGCTGGGCGTAGTGACAGATGCAAAAAGGATCAATGGATCCTATTCCAATACAAGTGAGAACCGACAGATGATTAGTCGTGCGGTGACAGCGCATTTGGACCATTTTCACTGAGAGGACGGACGGTAGCCATTGACAACAGTGATCCCCCAACATACAGCTTGTCATAGAAAGGAGTATGAAGGATTGGATGAAGGCAGTAGGAAAGCAGAGATTCAGAAGGGTTAACACATCTCCACACACTTATCTAAAATTCCCACCAATGAATTACATAAGTATCTCTATCTTTATTTTATGTTTATTTATCCTTTAATTATCAAAACTCCAAAACCATTTGAATCCGCCTGACTGAGATTTACAAGATGACCATAGCTTGCTTCAAGCCGACAATCTCCATGGGATCGACCCTTACTCACGTAAGGTTTATTACTTGGACGACCCAATACACTTGCTGGTTAGTTGTGCAAAGTTGTTAAAAAGAGTTGAGATTACAATTGTGCGTATCAAGTTGGTGGCACCATTGAGCTCACAATTTCGTGCACCAAGTTTTTGGTGCCGTTGCCGGGAATTGTTCGAGTTTGGACAACTGACGGTTCATCTTGTTGCCTAGATTGGGTAATTTTATTTTATGTTTAAGCTTTTTACTTTTTATTTTCAAAAAAAATAAATAAAAATAAAAATTTTATTTTGTTCTTCAGAATTTCTAAGACTGAATTCTAGAGTTTCATGATGATATGTTGAAGCCTGGCTGGCTGTAAACCCATGTCTAATTCTTTTGGACTGAGGCTTCCACTTATCATTACAAAAGCATGTTAATTTACTCCCATCAATTTGGTTGTTACACACATAGCTATTGTATACAATGTTCTGCTAAAGCTTGGCTGGCCATTGGCCATGTCTAGTGTTTTTGACCGAAGCTTTTACTTGAAGCTTGGCTGGCTAGTAAGCCATGTCTAATTCCTAGACCGGAGCTTTAGACTAACATTGCATGATTTCGGAAATTCTTATTAAAAATTTTGAGTTTTTATTTTCTTTTTCATAATAATTTTCGAAAAAATCCAAAATTTTTTTTAATAAAATCATAAAAACCAAAAAATAATTTGTGTTTCTTGTTTGAGTCTAGTGTCAGTTTTTAAGTTTGGTGTCAATTGCATCTTTTTAATTTTCTAAAAAATTTTTTTCGAAAATTCATGCATTGCATTCTTCATGATCTTCAAGTTGTTCTTGATAAGTCTTCTTGTTTGATCTTCATATTTTCTTGTTTTGTGTCTTTTGTTGTTTTTCATATGCATTTTTTTATCCATAGTGTCTAAACATTGAAAATTTCTAAGTTTCGTGTCTTGCATATTTTTCTTTTCTTGAAAATTTTTCAAAAATAAGTCTTGATGTTCATCTTGATCTTCAAAGTGTTCTTGGTGTTCATCTTGACATTCATAGTGTTATTGCATGCATCATTTGTTTTAATCCAAAACTATTATGTGTTGAGTCATTTTGTGATTTTTCTCTTTCCTCATTAAATTCAAAAAATAAAAAATATATTTTTTCCTTATTTTACTCATAGATTTCGAAATCTTTGGGTTGACTTAGTAAAAAATTTTTTAAAATTAGTTGTTTCTTGTTAGTCAAGTCAAGATTTCAATTTCAAAATCTTTTTCAAAATCAAATCTTTTCTTTTTCCTTTTATTATTTTTGAAAATAATTTAAAATTAATTTTCAAAAATCTTTTTCTTACTTTTATCTTTTATTTTCGAAATTAATACTAACAATTAACGTTTTGATTCAAAAATTTCAAGTTTGTTACTTTCTTGTTAAGAAAGATTCAAATTTTAAATTTTAGAATCATATCTTTTTATTTCTTGTGAGTCAAGTCATTAATTCTGATTTTAAAAATTAAATCTTTTTCAAAATAAATTTCAATCATATCTTTTCAATCATATCTTTTCAAACATATCTTTTTCAAATCATATCTTTTTCAAACTTTAATTTCAAAATCTTTTCTAACTTCTTATCTTTTCAAAATTGATTTTCAAATCTTTTTCAATTAACTAATTGACTTTTTGTTTGTTTTACTATTTTTTATCTTTTTCAAAACCACCTAACTACTTTTCTCTCTCTAATTTTTGAAAATCACCTTCCTCTTTTTCAAAAATCTTTTTATTTAACTAATTATTTTAAATTTTAATTTTATTTCTTCTCTTAATTTTCGAACTCTAACAAAATTTTAAAATAAAAACAAAAATTCTTTCCTTTTCCTTTTAATTATTTTCGAAATTTTCTTCCTCTCATCTCTTTCTATTTATTTTATTTATCTACTAATACTTCTCTTCTACTCATAATTCGAATCTTCTCTTCTCTCTGTGTTCGGATTTTTCTTCTTCTCTCTTCCCATTCTTATTCTTCTTCTCTTCTACTCACATAAAGGAATCTCTATACTGTGACATAGATGATTTCTCTTCTTTTCTGTCCTCTTCTTTTTTATATGAGCAGGAGCAAGGACAAGGACATTCTTGTTGAAGCAGACCATGAACCTAAAAGAACTCTGAAGAAGAAGCTAAGAGAAGTTAAAGCACAAAAATCCAGAAAAAACCTTACAGAGAATCTCGAAAAAGAAGTAATGGCCGAACCCAACAACAATGCAAGGAAGATGCTTGGTGACTTTACTGCACCAAATTCCAACTTTCCATGGAAGAAGCATCTCAATCCCTGCCATTGGAGCAAACAACTTTGAGCTAAAGCCTCAATTAGTTTCTCTGATGCAACAGAATTGCAAGTTTCATGGACTTCCATCAGAAGATCCTTTTCAGTTTTTAACTGAATTCTTGCAGATCTGTGATACTGTTAAGACCAATGGAGTTGATCCCGAGGTCTACAAGCTTATGCTTTTCCCTTTTGCTGTAAGAGACAGAGCTAGAACATGGTTGGACTCTCAACCTAGAGATAGCCTGAACTCTTGGGATAAGCTGGTCACAGCTTTCTTAGCCAAATTTTTTCCTCCACAAAAGTTGAGCAAGCTTAGAGTGGATGTTCAAACCTTCAGGCAGAAAGAAGGTGAATCCTTCTATGAAGCTTGGAAAAGATACAAGCAGCTGACCAAAAAGTGTCCTTCTGACATGCTCTCAGAATGGACCATCTTGGATATATTCTATGATGGTCTGTCTGAATTGTCTAAGATGTCATTGGACCATTCTGCAGGTGGATCTATCCACATAAAGAAAACGCCTGCAGAAGCTCAAAAACTCATTGAAATGGTTGCAAAAAACCAGTTCATGTGCATCTCTGAAAGGAATCCTGTGAGTAACGGGACGCCTCAGAGGAAGGGAGTTCTTGAAATTGATGCTCTGAAATGCCATATTAACTCAGAACAAAATATTGACTCAGTAAGTTAATATGATTTCTCAGAGTCTGAATGGATTGAAAAATGCATCCAACAGTACTAAAGAAGCATCTTCTGAAGAAGAAGTTTATGATCCTGAGAACCCTACATTGGCAAAGGTGAATTACATGGGTGAAGCCTATGGAAACACCTATAACCCCTCATGGAGAAATCATCCAAATTTCTCATGTAAGGATCAACAAAAGCCTTAACAAGGCTTTAACAATAATACTGGTGGAAGAAACAGGTTTAGCAATGGCAAGCCTTTTCTATCATCCTCTCAGCAATAGACAGAGAACTCTAAGCAGAATCCATCTAGCTTAGCAAACATAGTCTCTGATCTATCTAAGGCTACTCTCAGTTTCATGAATGAAACAAGGTCCTCCATTAGAAATTTGGAGGCACAAGTGTACTAGCTGAGTAAAAGAGTCACTGAAACTCCTTCTAGTACTCTCCTAAGCAATACAGAAGAGAATCCAAAAAGAGAGTATAAGGCCATAACTTTACTTGGTGTGGCCGAACATAGAGAGGAGGAGAAGGACGTGAATCCCAATGAGGAAGACCTCATGGGACGTCCTCTGGACAAAAAGGAGTTCCCATTTGAGGAACCTAAGGAATCTGAGGCTCATATAGAGACCATAGAGATTCCGTTAAACCTACTTCTGCCATTCATGAGCTCTGATGAGTATTCCTCCTCTGAAGAATATGAAGATATTACTGAAAAGCAAGTTGCCAAGTACCTTGGAGCAATCATGAAGCTGAATGCCAAGTTATTTGGTAATGAGACTTGGGTGGATGAACCCCCCTTGCTCACTAATGAACTGAATGACTTGGTTAGGCAGACATTACCTCAAAAGAAACAGGATCCTGGTAAATTCTCAATTCCCTGTACCATAGGCACCATGACCTTTGAGAAGGCTCTGTGTGATCTGGGGTCAGGCATAAACTTAATGCCACTCTCTATAATGGAGAAACTGGGAATCTTTAAGGTACAGGCTGCCAAATTCTCATTAGAGATGGCAGACAAATCCATGAAAAAGGCTTATGGACAGGTAGAGGACGTGATAGTAAAGATCAAAGGCCTTTACATCCCTGCTGATTTCATAATCCTAGACACTGGGAAGGATGAGGATGAATTCATCATCCTTAGAAGACCCTTCTTAGCCACAGCAAAAGCTGTGATTGATGTGGACAGAGGAGAGTTGATCCTTCAATTGAATGAGGACTACCTTGTGTTTAAAACTCAAAGATCTCCCTCTGTAACCATGGAGAGGAAGCAAGAAAAGCTTCTCTCAATGCAGAGTCAAACAAAGCCCCCACAGTCAAACTCTAAGTTTGGTGTTGGGAGGCCACAACTAAACTCAAAATTTGGTGTTAAACCCCCAAATTCAAACTCTAAGTTTGGTGTTGGGAGGTCCCAACAATGCTCTGAATATCTGTGAGGCTCCATGAGAGCCCACTATCAAGCTATTGACATTAAAGAAGCGCTTGTAAGGAGGCAACACAATTTTTATTTATCTATGTTATTTCTTTTGTTTTAGGTTGATGATCATGTAGAGTCACAAAAACTACTGCAAAATTATAGAAAAATAAAAAATAGCATTAAAAATAGCACACCCTGGAGGAGAAACTTACTGGCTTTTAAACGCCAGTAAGGGTAGCAGAATGGGCGTTTAACGCCCAGTCTGGCACCATTCTGGGCGTTAAATGCCAGAAAGAAGCACCAAACTGGCGTTAAATGCCAGAAAGAAGCAACAAACTAGCATTAAACGCCAGAAACAGGTTGCAACTTGGCGTTTAAAGCCATGAAAGGAATGAAAGTTGGTGTTTAACGTCAGAATCAAGCAGCAGTCTGGCGTTAAACTCCAAGATTGCACAATAGGGTCATTTTGCATGCCTAAATAGAGCAAGGATGAAAAGTCCTTGACCCCTCAGGATCTGTGGACCCCATAGGATCCTCACCTACCCCACCTCTCTCTATCTCCCTCTATCTTCTCCACTTTCTTCTTCTTCCCCTTCTTTCTTTCTTCTTTTGCTCAAGGATGAGCAAACTTTTTAAGTTTGGTGTGGTAAAAGCATTGCTTTTTGTTTTTCCATAACCATTTATGGCACCTAAGGCTGGAGAAACCTCTAGAAAGAGAAAGAGAAGGCAAAAGCTTCCACCTCCGAGTCATGAGAGATGGAAAGATTCATCTCAAAGGTCCATCAAGACCACTTCTATAAAGTTAATGCCAAGAAAAAGGTGATCCCTATGCAATTCAGCTGGAATTGTCATAGAGGAAGACATCCTCATTGAAGAGGACAAGCCCATCACTAAGAAAAGGATGGAGCAAACAAGAGAGCCCACTCATGGACCTCAACAAGAGCATGAGGAATTCCCTCATCAAGAAATCCCTGAGATGCCTCAAGAGATACATTTTCCTCCACACAACTATTGGGAGCAACTAAGGATAGGAGCACCAAAAGCACTAAGGATGGAGCAACAAAGGCAAAGAAGAGACATTGAAGAGCTCAAGCACTCCATAGGATTTTCAAGAGGAAGAACTAGCCGCCATGACTAAGGTGGACCGGTTCTTTAATTTTCTTGTACTTATTTTTTTTTCTGTTTTTCGATATTTTTGCTTTATGTGCTATCTATGTTTGTGTCTTCATTACATGATCATTAGTGTCTAGTGTCTATGCCTTAAAGCTATGAATAATTCCATGAATCCTTCACATCTCTTAAATGAAAAATGTGCCTTATTACAAAAGAACAAGAAGTACTTGGATTTTAAATTTTATTTTGAAATTAGTTTAATTATTTTGATGTGGTGGCAATACTTTTTGTCTCTGAATGAATGCTTGAACAGTGCATATTTTTTATAGTGAAGTTTATGAATGTTAAAATTGTTGGCTCTTGAAAGAATGATGAACAAAGAGAAATGTTATTGATAATCTGAAAAAATCATGAAATTGATTCTTGAAGCAAGAAAAAGCAGTGAATAAGAAAGCTTGTGAAAAAAAAGTGGCGAAAATTAAAAGAAAAAGAAAAAAAAAGAAAAAGCAAGCAGAAAAAGCCAATAGCCCTTAAAACCAAAAGGCAAGGGTAAAAAGAATCTAAGGCTTTGAGCATTAATGGATAGGAAGGCCCAAGAAAATAAAATACAGGCCTAAGTGGCTAAATCAAGCTATCCCTAACCATGTGCTTGTGTCATGAAGGTCCAAGTGAAAAGCTTGAGACTGAGTGGTTAAAGTCGTGATCCAAAGCAAAAGAGTGTGCTTAAGAACTCTGGACACCTCTAACTGGAGACTTTAACAAAGCTGAGTCACAATCTGAAAAGGTTCACCCAGTTTTGTGTCTGTGGCATTTATGTATCCAGTGGTAATACTGGAAAATAAAGTGCTTAGGGCCACGGCCAAGACTCATATAGTAGCTGTGTTCAAGAATCAACATACTGAACTAGGAGAATCAATAACATTATCCAAAATTCTGAGTTCCTATAGATGCCAATTATTCTTAATTTCAAAGGATAAAGTGAGATGCCAAAACTGTTCAGAAGCAAAAAGCTACTATCCCCGCTCATCTAATTGGGACTAAGTTTCATTGATATTGTGGGATTGATAAATCCCATTTGTAGGGTTTATCTTGTATTGATTTTAGGAGATTTTAATACCTTTTACCCACATTTATTCAATAAAATAATATGGTTTCATGATTGTCCCCCAATTTGTGCTTAAGTGAGAAAACATGCTTTCTAGACCTTAAATTAGTTAATTTTAATTCACCTTTGATTCCACTAGATGCCTTGATGTGTTTGTTAAGTGATTTCATATTGAAAAGGCTAGGAATGGATTAAAGGAGTGAAGAGGAAAGCATGCAAAGTGGAGAAATCATGAAAAGCCAAAGAATTGAACTCGCCTATGGATGCGCACGTGCACCAGGCGCTTACGCGCACCTTGCAAAATGGCCCATGGACGCGTACGCGTGCTGTGCGCGTACCCATCAATGCTGATACTTAATTTTTAAGTGAATTCGCACCCAACGAATTCTGAGGAGTTGTGGGGCTCAATCCCAACAACCTTTGGCGCCTAAACTGCTATTTAAAGCCAAGGATTGAAGAGCAAAGGGACTTTCAATCATTCACACTCATTAGGATTAGTTTAGAGTGAGTTTTAGAGAGAGAAGCTCTCACTTCTCTCTAGGATTAGGATTAGGATTAGGCTTAGTTCTTAGATCTAGGGTTTAGTTCATATCTTCTTCCACTTCTTCTTCTCAATTCCTTGTTGTTACATTCATCATTCTTCTATTCTTTTGTTGTAATTTCCTTTATGTTGTTCTTATACTTTGTTGTAGATCTACTATTGTTCCTTCCATTTTCTTTCAATTCAATTCAAGGTAATTCATAATAATTGTGTTTCTTTTGATTGTTGTTGTTAATTCCTTTCAATAATTGTTAGATTTCATTCTTGTTGTAGATTTCATGTGCTTTCCTTCTATGCCTCTTATGTATTTGATAAAATGCTTCTTTTGGTTTTAGTGTAGATTTTGTTTCTCTTGGCCTAGGTAGAGTAATTAGTGACTCTTGAGTTATCTAATTCCTTTGTTGATTGATAATTAGAAGTTGCTAATTAATTTGAATGCCTCTAAAGCTAGTCTTTCTTTTAGGAGTTGATTAGGACTTGAGGAATCAAATTGATTCATCCACTTGACTTTCCTTCATGGTTAGAGGTTAACTAAGTGGTAGCAATGAACAATTTGTGGTCACAATTGAGGAGGATAACAAGGATAGGACTTCTAGTTCTCATATCTTGCCAAGAGCTTTGTTAGTTGTTAGTTTATTTTCTTTGCCATTTATATTTCTTGTCTAAAATCTCAACAACCCCAAAATAACTCATAACCAATAACAAGACACTTTATTGTAATTCCTAAGGAGGTCGTCCGACCGATCGGCGATTTTGGGTGACAAGTTTCTAATTCCAACACTTTTGCATTTCATTTTAGGTTTTTAGGATTTTTGTTGCATTTTCTTAAATTCTGCATATGTATACACAATAAGCTTAGTCAAAATAATGAAAATTTTCAAGGATTTTTATCTATAGGTCACCAATTGATTTGAGTGAAAACTTTTCATAGAACTTACTTGAATTACATATATTGTGGATCATATTTTTGAGCTAAGAACACAATTGACGTTCGAGTTGTTCTCACTCCATTAAAAAAAAAGGTGTATTACAACAGCGCAAGAGACGAGCTATACCTCAAAAATTCATCCACACAAGAAAACTAACTATTCAAAACTTACATAGATAATTTGACTTCTGTTATATTGATTACATTAATGGATTATTTTTTTTGTAATCAAAATCCTTAATTGGTTACATTCTTATTTTTTTTATTTTATTTTATGATTGATTTTTTTATGCATGGAAAGAAAGTAATCATACTTGGATGATATTAGCCACATTATCAAATTTTCCACTCAATTTTACATATTTAAACTAGTTTTATTTTCCAGCGTCTTGCATGGGAAATTAAATTTAATTTAAAACATGAATATTATTTGGTATTATTATAAACTATGATAGATATCAGTGGTTAAGAGAATGGGATTGAATCTTGGCATCCTTTTATTTTGCTTTCAAACTAGAATTTTGTTGAAACACTTTGAGTAGAATATAGGAAAAATTTTGGTTTTGTCACTTGAACGGTAGGAGCCAAAACAATTTTACGAGCAAGATGTATTACAGTGAAGTAATGCTGAATAGTAGAATCAGAAAATACTTTAGTTTTGTCTTATATAGTGCAGAACTAGAAGCAGAGAGGAGAAAGAAAAATGACACACAGATGTATCCTGGTTCAGCTACTCAATGTAGTCTACATCCAGTTTCCATCACAATAATTACAGAATTTCATTATCTTTCAACAAAGATACATTCACCAATTCTCCCTAAGATTCTAACCAATCTTATTTGGAACAAGTCCAGTTTTTAACCCAAACCAGACTTGACTAGGAACTCACCCTAACTTTTTAACAGCAAAATGGTAACCTAATTTGCAAGAGAATCTCCTCGTGATTATGACAACACAACAGAAAAAACTTACAAAGAATTTCTGGAATAAACTTATGATTATTTTCTCCAAGTCTAGCTCTCAGTCTTTTTTCACTCAATGACTTTTACTTACAAACTTCACCATTTTGCTTTTTACCATTGAAACACAGAAAGACTAGACTCAAACAATAGAATATTTAACAAGAACCATGAAGGAGAAGAATGAACAGCTCAGTAAGTTATAGGAACCCAAACGTTGCGCTCTTACTCCTTACTCCAATCCTTAGTCGTTCACCCCTTTAATCGAGGAGTGAAGCTTCCAGAGCTTGAAACCTTGCTTCAGCACTCGTTTGACTTCTTTTCCAAAAATTAGAAGTAGCAGTGGCATGACAGAAGAGAGAGAGGGTAGAGGCAGTGATCGATTCATACATGCAACCGTACCTTCAATCTTCTTTTTCAACTTTTTTCATCTTACTTCTTGAATTTAGACCGTGCATTCTTGCTTTGACTCTATGTCAGATTTTTGAACATTGATTCACAGCAGAGCTTTAGCATCTTCAATATTTTCAACTTTCTACTTCTATACATGCAAAGAGATAATTTCTTCGTCAAGCTTCAATAAAGCACTACTCCGGAAATACATCTCTGATAATGCTTCGGAAGTGATGTTTGCTTTTAGCCTTAGCCTTTTTGACTTTCTTCTTCTTTTATTAAATTGGTAACCCACTTTTGGTTTCTTGATTTTGTCCGAGCTTTTCTTTTTTCATTCTTTTCTTTTGAGAAATTACGTGGGGTAGGAAGAGAAAGAAGAAAGAGAAGAGAGAATTTGGTTTCGGTGATGTGAAGTGATTTGTTCAAATATAATGGAACTTAAATCACTTAGTTATCATCTAAGTGAATGAATGGGTTTGGATGTGGACCACTGTTTGGACTTGTGTTTAGATATGGGCTAATTTGCTTTCTTTCCTTCTTTCTTATAGTTCAACCACTCAAACTTTGGATTAAGAGAGATGTTATGAGTACTTTGTTTAAACTGAACCATTCTTGGACTTGTGTTCATATTTTTTGGATCTGGTGTAATTAAATTATTTTCTGCACACTAAACAAAACAAATCACATAAATAATTGACTTTTAACCTAATAATATTTAGTCATCATCTTAACAATATTTTAGTTCTTTAAACTCAACAAACTAGATAAGTTATAACTTGTGAGTTGACTAGTTTTAAGTCACCAATATAAAATTTTAAGTAACAGAAATATTTAATTTTGATTTAGCTCGAGTAATTCCAAATATAAGTGATAAATCCATATAACTCTCTATATGAGTAGGTTTATTCTTTTATTCTTTTAAAAAGTAAATAATCATTTTTAACTATAAAAGATTTAGATATTGACAAAATTGACTTAAAAAAATTAAATTAAATTAATATTATACTTATAAAAGATGAGTTCTATTTAATAAAAATACCTAAACATTAAATTTAATATACGTTAAATCTCTAAATTATCCCTACTATCATTATCTTCAATCTCTTAAAACTCTAACAATAATCAAAACCACTCCTTTTTCAGATATTAAATCACCATAACCTTCTTCTGTCACTAGGGGTGACAAGCGCGGAAGTCTGTCCCACCCCACCTAATGAGGCGGTCCTGAAATCTCATCCTACCCTACCTAACTGCGAGCTGCGGGTTAAGCCCGCCAAATCTCCTCTTTTTTTTTACTATTAACTATTAAATAATATATATAATTTCACCATCATTTTAATAAATTTATAATTTCTAAAGGCATAAAAAATTATAATTTTTATATTCACAAACATTAAAGTCTTTGTAATTATAAATATCTAATAAACATAATTATAAACTAAATTTTCATCCAAAACATAATTATAAATATTGTCTCCAAAGCAAAATAAACATAATCCAAAACACTCAATTTTCATCTTCATTCTCTTGTAAGTTGGGTTGGAAAAAGTTAAATTTTGGCAAAAAAAATTACAAAAGTACCCCTTGCCAGAAAAACACCAAACTCGGCGAGAAAGCCCACCTTACCAAAACTCCCCAAAACTAACGATTTAAGCGGTGCGGATTAGGCAGACTTTTACTATATGGCAGTTTTAATTTTTCAATCCGGCCCATTTTTTTAATAGGTTAAGCGAGCCAACCCAATGAATTGAGACCCGTTTGCCACCCCTATCTGTCACCCTAAACTTTCTTTCACTCTCTTGGAAGGTAAGCGAAGATATCTTTATTCATAATCAAATTGAATAATCGTGAAAGCTTACCCACAATGCCAATGCTTGTTATCAGATCTCCATGAAGTAAATTACCACACACAACTTGGGATTAGCAACGGTTGTATTATTTTAATGTTGCAAGTTTAATTATTTTAGTAATTAATTATTTACTTAGAAAAATATTTTTTTTTTTGAAACAAAGGAAGCTCAACACATTAAAGTGGAGCAAATAAAAGAAAGAAGAAGACACATAACCAGCTACCAACAACTAAACCAACCCCTAATATCCCCAGGACTCTCATCCTCCCCCAGGACTCATCACCGTCCTTGTGTGAATGACCTCCAGACTTGCTCTTGCATTCTTAAAGATTCTCGCATTCCGTTCCAACCAGATGTTCCAAATCACTACAAAGAACACTGTCATCCACATCTTCTGCCCTTGTTGTCTATTATGCATGCCATGCTAACTCTCAAACATTTCTTTAACAGTTCCGGGAAGCACCCACTCTCTTCCTAGTGACCTCATCCACTTGCACCACACCTGTCATGTTACCTCACACCTAAGGAATAAATGCTCAACAGATTCTAATTCCTTGGTACACAGTACACACATACTATCACCCAAAATGTTGACTCCTAGTTTAGTCAGCCGCTCCTTGGTGAACTCTACCAACTAGCATAAACTACCCAAAGAGCTCAATTCTCGGAGGTACGAAACCTTTCCAAATGGAACTCGTGAAGCTATAACTCGTTATCTCAGCTGACAATGGCTCCGCTTGTATAGCCTGGATCACAGAACTAGTAGAGAAAATACCTTTATTTTCAAACTTCCACACCATATTGTCCTCCCTACCTGATGACAACCTCACTGGCCTTAACCTCTCATGCAGCTGATTGACAAGCTCCAGCTCCCATTGGAACAGTGCCCTCCTCCATTGAAAATTCCAAATCCAATCAAGCCCATCCCAAAAACCACACTCCCAATGACAAGTCCTTGCTGGCTAGAGATAGAGTAAAGTCTCGGATAACTTCCTTTAAGAGTACCACCTTGAACCCAGTTATCTTCCCAAAATCGAGTCTGCATACCATTGCCTACTTCCATTGCCAGTCCACTTACCAATTTATCTCGAATCCGCGGTTCTTTTATATTCAGCTGACATATGTCCTTCCAAGGCCCACCCTTTACTGGTAAAGGCTGAGTTGCTAACATGACATCCGGGTTCAACTTATTACACGAACAAACAACCTTCTTCCACAGCGGGCAATCCTCCTTTGAAAACCGCCACCACCACTTAAACAGAAGCGCTGTGTTTCTCAGCACTGCATCACCAACCCCCAAGCCCCCAACCTTTTTTAGAGCCTGAACTATCTCCTACTTTACCATAGGTATACCATAGTTCCCGTTCTCCTTGCACCACATAAAGTTCCATTGTAAAGCGATCAGCTTGTCCGCCACCGCCTTCGGCATCTTGTATAGACTAAGGTAATATATGGGGAGACTATTCAGCACCGATTTGATAAGGACCAGCTTACCTGATTTATTCAAAACCTTGGCTTTCCACAAACTCAGCTTCTGTTCCACCTTATCAATGATTGGTTTCCAAGTCTTCACCAAGCGCGGATTCGCACCTAGAGAAACTCCCAAGTATCTAACCGGTAGAGAAGCTTGTTGGCATCCCAGTAGTCCACATGCCTGATCAATCCATCTTTGCTCACAGTTCACCGATATCAGATTCGATTGATCAAAATTAATGCTCAGCCCAGACATCAACTCAAAGCACCGCAACAGTCTCTTATAGTTTACAATTGTTTCAGTCTCCGGTGGGCAGAACAAAACAGTGTCATCTGCAAATTGTAGGTGCGACAGTTCAATAAGATCTCCCCCTACCAGCAGTGGAGCAATGCGGCCATTCCTGACGGCTTCTCCCAACATCCTATGCAACACATCTACAACTAATACAAACAGCAATGGAGAAAGTGGGTCCCCTTGTCTTAGTCCCCTCTCCATCTTGAAAGGCTTGGAAGGTGTCCCGTTTACCAAGACTGCCATGGTAGCCGTAGTAACACACTCCTTCACCCAACTCCTCCATCTTTGGCCGAAGCCCATTTTCTGGAGCACAATGTCAACAAAACTCCATCTCACTCTGTCATAGGCCTTTTGAAAATCCAGTTTGATAATGGCTGCTGACTTTTTCTGAGTCTTCAGCCAATGAACCGTCTCGCAGGCTATGAGTGCACCATCATGAATTTTCCTTCCCTTTACAAACGCAGTCTGAGTCTCTCCAACCAACCCCGACATCACAGATCGCATTCTTCGCACCAACACCTTCGAAACCACTTTATACACACACCCCACCATACTAATCGGCGGAAAATCCTTCACCTCCTTTGCACCTTCAAACTTTGGAGCTAGTGTCACCCACGTTACATTGACATCCTTTGGCAATTTCGCACTTTGAAAGAACCCCATTACCGCATCAATGAATTCCGGCCCAATGTTCTCCCAGCATTTCTTTATGAAGTTCATGTTAAACCCATCACTCCCTGGGGCCTTGGAAGATTCGCAGTCCCACACAGCCTCCTTGATTTCCTCATCCGTCGGCATCACTTCTAAAGCTTCTGCCTCATCCCTAGGGATACACTTTACTAAACCATCTCTGATTCCAATCCTCGGAACATATTCCTGTCTATATAAATCCTTGTAGAACCCTCTAATTGCACCTTTTATTCTCGCCTGATTCTGCACAAGTCTTCCATGTATCATCAGTGCATCGATCCTGTTATTCCGTCTTTTGGCCGAAGTAATGTTATGAAAGTATCTGGTATTCCTATCCATGTTTGCAGCATGCTTAGACCGAGACATCTGTTTCCAATGCATTTCCTTTCTAATATACCATTTCGAACAAAAGCTCACAAGCGCCTTCCTTCTAGCCTCTGTTGTACCATCATAAACTCCATCACTGACTAAATTGTCCAGCTTGGTGAGCTCCTCCTCAAACCTCATGAGTCTCTTATCCATGTCCCGAAAGTTATCCTTGTGCCATTGCCGCAGTTGTATTGTTAGAGCCCTCAGCTTGCACGTGAACTGCGCTTCTCCGAGGCTTCGCCACTCATCCTTCACCATTCTCAGAAATCCCTCATGCGTAAACCAGGCGTCCAAACTTCTGAATGGTCTAGGGGCCCCCGTTAATCTTGTTAGTTCCAAGATCACTGGGCAGTGATCGGACAACCCCCTTGGGCCACCTTTGATCCTATTTCCGGAAACGCCTCAGTCCATTCAACATTAACCATCACCCTATCAATCCGACTACAGGAACGCCCCCTGATGAGCGGATAATTTATACGCTTTTTGGCATTGTTTTTAGTATGTTTTTAGTAATTTTAGTTGAGTTCTTAGTATATTTTTATTAGATTTAGTTAAAATTCACTTTTCTGGACTTTACTATGAGTTTGTGTGTTTTTCTGTGATTTCAGGTATTTTCTGGCTGAAATTGAGGGACCTGAGCAAAAATCTGATTCAGAGACTGAAAAGGACTGCAGATGCTGTTGGATTCTAACCTCCCTGCACTCGAAGTGGATTTTCTGGAGCTACAGAAGCCCAATTGGCGCGCTCTCAATGGCGTTGGAAAGTAGACATCCTGGGCTTTCCAGCAATATATGATAGTTCATACTTTGCCCAAGATTTGATGGCCCAAACCGGCGTTCAAAGTCACCCTCAGAATTCCCAGCGTTAAACGCCGGAACTGGCACCAAAATGGGAGTTAAACGCCCAAACTGGCACAAAAGCTGCGCAAGAAGAGTCTCTACACGAAAAATGCTTCATTGCTCAGCCCAAGCACACACCAAGTGGGCCCGAAAGTGGATTTTTATGTCATTTACTCATCTTTGTAATCCTTAGGCTACTAGTTTCCTATAAGTAGGACCTTTTACTATTGTATTTTCATCTTTGGACATCTAGTTCTTAGATCATTTGGGGGCTGGCCATTCGGCCATGCCTAGACCTTGTTCTTATGTATTTTCAACGGTGGAGTTTCTACACACCATAGATTAAGGTGTGGAGCTCTGCTGTACCTCGAGTATTAATGCAATTACTATTGTTCTTCTATTCAATTCCGCTTGTTCTTTGTCCAAGATATCACTTGTTCTTCAACTTGATGAATGTGATGATCCGTGACACTCATCATCATTCTCACCTATGAACGTGTGACTGACAACCACCTCCGTTCTACCTTAGATTGGATGAATATCTCTTGGATTCCTGATACACGATGCATGGTTGATCGCCTGACAACCGAGTGCTCGCCTGACAAACGAGCCAGCCATTCCGTGAGATCAGAGTCTTCGTGGTATAGGCAAGAACTGATGGCGGCATTCAAGAGAATCCGGAAGGTCTAACCTTGTCTGTGGTATTCTGAGTAGGATTCAATGATTGAATGACTGTGACGTGCTTCAAACTCCTGAAGGCGGGGCGTTAGTGACAGACGCAAAAGAATCAATGGATTCTATTCCGGCCTGATCGAGAACCGACAGATGGATAGCCGTGCCGTGACAGGGTGCGTTGAACATTTCCACTGAGAGGATGGGAGGTAGCCACTGACAACGGTGAAACCCTTGCATAAGCTTGCCATGGAAAGGAGTAAGAAGGATTGGATGAAGACAGTAGGAAAGCAGAGAGACGGAAGGGAAGGCACCTTCATACGCTTATCTGAAGCTCTCACCAATGATATACATAAGTATCTCTATCTTTATCTTTATGTTTCATTCATCATCTATACCCATTTGAGTCTGCCTGACTAAGATTTACAAGGTGACCATAGCTTGCTTCATACCAACAATCTCCGTGGGATCGACCCTTACTCGCGTAAGGTTTATTACTTGGACGACCCAGTGCACTTGCTGGTTAGTTGTGCGAAGTTGTAGTGATCACGATTTCGCGCACCAAGTTTTTGGCGCCGTTGCCGGGGATTGTTTCGTGTATGGACAACTGACGGTTCATCTTGTTGCTTAGATTAGGTATTTTTCAAAGTTCTTAAGAATGAATTCTAGAGTTTCATGATGATCTGTTGAAGTCTGGCTGGCTGTGAAGCCATGTCTAATCTTATTAGACCGAGGTTTCAACTGATCATCACAAGAGCTTGTTGATCTCTATCAATCTTGCTATTGGAGCAATGATCTGCTAAGGCTTGGCTGGCCATTGGCCATGTCTAGTGTTTTGGACCGGAGCTTTCTTTGAAAGCTTGGCTGGCTGTGAAGCCATGTCTAATTCCTGGACCGGAGTCTTAGACTAGCATTGCAATGATTCCTAGAATCCAAACTGAGAATTCTGAAACCTTCATTTTCTATTCCCATATAATTTTCGAAAAAGCACCAAAAAAAAAAAAATTTCAAAATCATAAAAATCAAAAATATTTTATGTTTCTTGTTTGAGTCTAGTGTCTAATTTTAAGTTTGGTGTCTTGCATGCATTGTTTATTTGATCTTGGTTCTATTTTCAAGTCAAAAGTACAGGGAACTGAAGATTCAGAACATGCAGCAGAGGAATTACACAGAAAAAGCTGGGCGTTCAAAACGCCCAGTGAAGAAGGACAGACTGGCGTTTAAACGCCAGCCAGGGTACCTGGTTGGGCGTTTAACGCCCAAAAAGGTAGTGCATTAGGCGTTAAACGCCAGAATGTGCACCATTCTGGGCGTTTAACGCCAGGATGGCACAAGGGGGAGGATTTTGTTTTCAAATCAATTTTTTTTTTCAAGTTTTCAAAGTTTTTCAAAATCAAATCTTTTTCAAATCATATCTTTTCAATCAAATGTTTTCAAAATCAATTTCTTTCCTTTTTCAAAAATACTTGCTAACAATTAATGATTTGATTGAACATTTCAAGTATGTTGCCTTTTCTGTTGAGAAAGGTTTAATGTTTGAATCATATCTTTTCTTGTTAGGCAAGTCATTAATTTTTAAAATCAAATCTTTTTTTTAAAATTGTTTTCAAATCATATCTTTTCAATCATATCTTTTTAAAACCATAACTTTTTAATCATATCTTTTTTTTATCACATCTTTTTCAAATTAGTTTTCAATCATATCTTTTTGATTTCTAATTTCAAAATCTTTTTCAAAAATCACTTGATTCCCTTTCCACTTTTAGTTTTCGAAAATTATCAATCAATTTTTCAAAATGTTTTTAAAATCTTTTTAATTAATTTTCGAAAATTCTCTTCCCCTCTTCTCACATCCTTCTATTTATGGAGTACCACTCCTTCTCAATGCACAATTCGAACTCTATTTGACTAAGTTCGAATTCTTCTACCTGTTCCTTCTAATTTTCTTTTCCTCTGACACCTCAAGGAATCTCTATACTGTGACATAGAGGATTCCATATTTTCTTGTTCTCTTCTCTTTCATATGAGCAGGAGCAGAGACAAAGGCATTCTTGTTGAAGCTTACCCTGAACCTGAAAGGACCTTGAAGCGAAAGCTAAGAGAAGCTAAGGCACAACTCTCTGTAGAGGACCTAACAGAAATCTTCAAAGAAGAAGAACCCATGGCAGCCGAAAACAACAACAATGCAAGGAAGGTGTTGGGTGACTTTACTGCACCTACTCCCGACTTCTATGGGAGAAGCATCTCTATCCCTGCCATTGGAGCAAACAACTTTGAGCTTAAGCCTCAATTAGTTTCTCTAATGCAACAGAATTGCAAGTTCCATGGACTTCCATTGGAAGATCCTCATCAGTTCTTAGCTGAATTCTTGCAAATCTGTGACACTGTCAAGACTAATGGGGTTGACCCTGAAGTCTACAGACTTATGCTATTCCCTTTTGCTGTAAGAGACAGAGCTAGGATATGGTTGGACTCACAACCTAAAGAAAGCCTGGACTCATGGGAAAAGCTAGTCAATGCCTTCTTGGCAAAGTTCTTTCCACCTCAAAAATTGAGTAAGCTTAGAGTGGAAGTCCAAACCTTCAGACAGAAGGATGGAGAATCCCTCTATGAAGCTTGGGAAAGATACAAACAATTGATCAGAAAATGTCCTTCTGACATGCTTTCTGAATGGAGCATCATAGGCATTTTCTATGATGGTCTGTCTGAACTATCCAAGATGTCTTTGGATAGCTCTGCTGGAGGATCTCTTCATCTGAAGAAGACGCCTACAGAAGCTCAAGAGCTAATTGAAATGGTTGCAAATAACCAATTCATGTATACTTCTGAAAGGAATCCTGTGAACAATGGGACGAGTCAGAAGAAAGGAGTTCTTGAGATTGATATTCTGAATGCCATTCTGGCTCAGAACAAGATATTGACTCAACAAGTCAATTTGATTTCTCAAAGTCTGTCTGGAATGCAAAATGCACCAAGCAGTACTAAGGATGCTTCATCTGAAGAAGAAGCCTATGATCCTGAGAACCCTTCAATGGAAGAGGCGAATTACCTAGGAGAACCCTATGGAAACACCTATAATTCCTCATGGAGAAATCATCCAAATTTCTCATGAAAGGATCAACAGAGACCTCAACAAGGTTTCAACAACAATAATGGTGGAAGAAACAGGTTTAGCAATGGCAAGCCTTTTTCATCATCTTCTCAGCAACAGACAGAGAATTCTAAGCAGAACCCCTCTGACTTAGCAACCATGGTCTCTAATCTAATCAAGACCACTCAAAGTTTCATGACTGAAACAAGGTCCTCCATTAGGAATTTGGAGGCACAAGTGGGACAGCTGAGCAAGAAAGTTACTGAACTCCCTCCAAGTACTCTTCCAAGCAACACAGAAAAAAATCCAAAAGGAGAGTGCAAGGCCATCAACATGGCCAAATTTGGAGAGGAAGGAGAGGAAGTGAACGCCACTGAGGAAGACCTCAGTGGGCATGCACTGACCTCCACTGAGTTCCCCAATGAGGAACCATGGGAATCTGAGGCTCAAAATGAGACCATAGAGATTCCATTGGACTTACTTCTGCCCTTCATGAGCTCTGATGAGTATTCTTCCTCTGAAGAGGATGAGTATGTCACTGAAGAGCAAGTTGCCAAATACCTTGGAGCAATCATGAAGCTAAATGACAAGTTATTTGGAAATGAGACTTGGGAGGATGAACCCCCTTTGCTCACCAAAGAACTGGATGACTTGTCTAGGCAGAAATTACCTCAAAAGAGACAAGATCCTGGGAAGTTTTCAATACCTTGTACCATAGGCACCATGACCTTCAAGAAGGCTCTGTGTGACTTAGGGTCAAGTGTAAACCTCATGCCTCTCTCTGTAATGGAGAAGCTAGGGATCTTTGAGGTGCAAGCTGTAAGAATCTCATTAGAGATGGCAGACAACTCAAGAAAACAAGCTCATGGACTTGTAGAGGATGTTTTGGTGAAGATTGAAGACCACTACATCCCTGCTGATTTCATAGTCCTAGAGACTGGGAAGTGCATGGATGAAACCATCATCCTTGGCAGACCCTTCCTAGCCACAGCAAAGGCTGTAATTGATGTTGATGGAGGTGAACTGATCATTCAAATGAATGAAGAATCCTTTGTGTTTAAGGCTCAAGGATGTCCCTCTGTCACCCTAGAGAGGAAGCATGAAGAGCTTCTCTCAAATCAGAGTCAAACAGAGCCCCCACAGTCAAACTCTAAGTTTGGTGTTGGGAGGCCACAACCAAACTCTAAGTTTGGTGTTGAACCCCCACATTCAAACTCTAAGTTTGGTGTTGGGAGGTTCCAACATTGCTCTGAGAAAATGTGAGGCTCCATGAGAGCCCTCTGTCAAGCTACTGACATTAAAGAAGCGCTTGTTGGGAGGCAACCCAATGTTATATTTTATCTATTTTCTTTTGTTATTTTATGTTTTTGTAGGTTGATGATCATGAGAAGTCACAAAATCAATTGAAAAAGCAAAAACAGAATGAAAAACAGGAAGAAAAACAGCACACTCTGGAGGAAGAACCTACTGGCGTTTAAACGCCAGTAAGACTAGCAGGTGGGCGTTTAACGCCCAGTCTGGAACCATTCTGGGCGTTTAACGCCAGAAAGAGGCACCAGACTGGCGTTAAACGCCAGAAAAGGGCAAGAACCTGGCGTTAAACACCAGAAATGGGCACCAGCCCGGCGTTTAACGCCAGAATTGGCTAAAAACGCAATTTTGCATGCCATTTGGTGCAGGGATGACTTTTCCTTGACACCACAGGATCTGTGGACCCCACAGAATCCCCACCAACCCCACCACTCTCTCTCTTCTTCACCCATTCACCAATCACCTCAACACCTCTTCCCCAAAAACCCTTCACCTATCAAATCCCATCTTTCTCTTCACCACTCACATCCATCCTTCATAAAACCCCACCTACCTCACCCTTCAAATTCAAACCACTTTCCCTCCCAAACCCACCCATACATGACCGAACCATGAACCCCCCTCTCCTATATAAACCCTTCTTCACCCCTTCATTTTCACACAACCTAAACACCACTTCTCCCCCTCTTTGGTCGAACACAAAGCCATTCCCTTCTTCCTCATTTCTTCTTCTTCTACTCTCTTCTTTCTTCTTTTGCTCGAGGACGAGCAAACCTTTTAAGTTTGGTGTGGTAAAAGCATTGCTTTTTGTTTTTCCATAACCATTTATGGCATCCAAGGCCGGAGAAACCTCTAGAAAGAGGAAAGGGAAGGCAAAAGCTTCCACCTCCGAGTCATGGGAGATGGAGAGATTCATCTCAAGGGTGCATCAAGACCACTTCTATGAAGTTGTGGCCTTGAAGAAGGTGATCCCCGAGGTCCCCTTTTCACTCAAAAAGAGTGAATATCCGGAGATCCGACATGAGATCCGAAGAAGAGGTTGGGAAGTTCTCACCAACCCCATTCAACAAGTCAGAATCCTGATGGTTCAAGAGTTCTATGCCAATGCATGGATCACCAAGAACCATGATCAAAGTGTGAACCCGGATCCAAAGAATTGGCTTACTATGGTTCGGGGGAAATACTTGGATTTTAGTCCGGAAAATGTAAGGTTAGCATTCAACTTGCCCATGATGCAAGGAGATGAACATCCTTACACTAGAAGGGTCAACTTTGATCAAAGATTGGACCAAGTCCTCACTGACATTTGTGAAGAGGGCGCCTAATGGAAGAGAGATTCAAGAGGGAAGCTGGTTCAATTGAGAAGGCATGACCTCAAACCCGTGGCTAGAGGGTGGTTGGAGTTTATCCAACGCTCAATCATTCCCACTAGCAACCGGTCCGAAGTTACTATAGACCGGGCCATCATGATCCATAGCATCATGATTGGAGAAGAAGTGGAAGTTCATGAGGTTATAGCCCAAGAACTCTATAAGGTGGCGGATAAGTCCTCTACCTTAGCAAGGTTAGCCTTTCCTCATCTCATTTGTCACCTCTGTTATTCAGTAGGAGTTGACATAGAAGGAGACATCCTCATTGATGAGGATAAGCCCATCACTAAGAAAAGGATGGAGCAAACAAGAGACCCTCTCATCATGAGATCCTGAGATACCTCAAGGGATGCACTTTCCTCCACAAGGCTATTGGGAGCAACTGAACACCTCCCTAGGAGAATTGAGTTCCAACATGGGACAACTAAGGGTGGAGCACCAAGAACATTCCATCCTCCTCCATGAAATGAGAGAAGATCAAAGAATCATGAGAGAGGAGCAACAAAGATAAGGAAGAGACATTGAGGAGCTCAAGCACTCCATAAGACCTTCAAGAGGAAGAACAAGCCGCCATCATTAAGGTGGACCCGTTCTTTAATCTCCTTGTTCTTTATTTTCTTGTTTTTCGAATTTTAGTGCTTATGTTTATCTATGTTTGTGTCTTATGATCATTAGTGTCTTAGTGTCTATGCCTTAAAGTTATGAATGTCCTATGAATCCATCACCTTTCTTAAATAAACAATGTTCTTAATTGAAAAAGATAAGAATTGCATGAATTTTGAATTTTATAACAGTTTAATTATTTTGATGTGGTGGCAACACTTTTGTTTTCTGAATGTATGCTTAAACAGTGCATATGTCTTTTGAATTTGTGGTTCATGAATGTTGGCTCTTGAAAGAATGATGAAAAAGGAGACATGTTACTGAGGATCTAAAAAATCATAAAAATGATTCTTGAAGCAAGAAAAAGCAGTGAATACAAAAAAAAAGGAGGCGAAAAAAAAAACGAAAGAAAAAGAAAAAGAAATAAATAAAGTTATGATTCCAAGGCAAAAAGAGTGTGCTTAAGAACCCTGGACACCTCTAATTGGGGACTCTAGCAAAGCTGAGTCACAATCTGAAAAGGTTCACCCAATTATGTGTCTGTGGCATGTATGTATCCGGTGGTAATACTGGAAGACAGAGTGCTTTGGGCCACGGCCAAGACTCATAAAGTAGCTGTGTTCAAGAATCATCACACTTAACTAGGAGAATCAATAACACTATCTGGATTCTGAGTTCCTAAAGAAGCCAATCATTCTGAATTTCAAAGGATAGAGTGAGATGCCAAAACTGTTAGAGGCAAAAAGCTAAAAGCCCCGCTCATCTAATTAATTCTGATCTTCATAGATATTTTTTGAATTCATTGCATATTCTCTTCTTTTTATCTTATTTGATCTTCAGTTGCTTGAGGACAAGCAACAATTTAAGTTTGGTGTTGTGATGAGCGGATAATTTATACGCTTTTTGGCATTGTTTTTGGTATGTTTTTAGTAATTTTAGTTGAGTTCTTAGTATATTTTTATTAGTTTTTAGTTAAAATTCACCTTTCTGGACTTTACTATGAGTTTGTGTGTTTTTCTGTGATTTCAGGTATTTTCTGGCTGAAATTGAGGGACCTGAGCAAAAATCTGATTCAGAGACTGAAAAGGACTGCAGATGCTGTTGGATTCTGACCTCCCTGCACTCGAAGTGGATTTTCTGGAGCTACAGAAGCCCAATTGGCGCGCTCTCAACGGCGTTGGAAAGTAGACATCCTGGGCTTTCCAGAAATATATGATAGTTCATACTTTGCCCAAGATTTGATGGCCCAAACTGGCGTTCAAAGTCACCCTCAGAATTCCCAGCTTTAAACGCCGTAACTGGCACCAAAATGGGAGTTAAACGCCCAAACTGGCACAAAAGCTGGCGTTTAACTCCAAGAAGAGTCTCTACACGAAAAATGCTTCATTGCTCAGCCCAAGCACACACCAAGTGGGCCCGAAAGTGGATTTTTATGTCATTTACTCATCTTTGTAATCCTTAGGCTACTAGTTTCCTATAAGTAGGACCTTTTACTATTGTATTTTCATCTTTGGACATCTAGTTCTTAGATCATTTGGGAGCTGGCCATTCGGCCATGCCTAGACCTTGTTCTTATGTATTTTCAACGGTGGAGTTTCTACACACCATAGATTAAGGTGTGGAGCTCTGCTGTACCTCGAGTATTAATGCAATTACTATTGTTCTTCTATTCAATTCCGCTTGTTCTTTGTCCAAGATATCACTTGTTCTTCAACTTGATGAATGTGATGATCCGTGACACTCATCATCATTCTCACCTATGAATGTGTGACTGACAACCACCTCCGTTCTACCTTAGATTGGATGAATATCTCTTGGATTCCTGATACACGATGCATGGTTGATCGCCTGACAACCGAGTGCTCGCCTGACAAACGAGCCAGCCATCCGTGAGATCAGAGTCTTCGTGGTATAGGCAAGAACTGATGGCGGCATTCAAGAGAATCCGGAAGGTCTAACCTTGTCTGTGGTATTCTGAGTAGGATTCAATGATTGAATGACTGTGACGTGCTTCAAACTCCTGAAGGCGGGGCGTTAGTGACAGACGCAAAAGAATCAATGGATTCTATTCCGGCCTGATCGAGAACCGACAGATGGATAGCCGTGCCGTGACAGGGTGCGTTGAACATTTCCACTGAGAGGATGGGAGGTAGCCACTGACAACGGTGAAACCCTTGCATAAGCTTGCCATGGAAAGGAGTAAGAAGGATTGGATGAAGACAGTAGGAAAGCAGAGAGACGGAAGGGAAGGCACCTTCATACGCTTATCTGAAGCTCTCACCAATGATATACATAAGTATCTCTATCTTTATCTTTATGTTTCATTCATCATCTATACCCATTTGAGTCTGCCTGACTAAGATTTACAAGGTGACCATAGCTTGCTTCATACCAACAATCTCCGTGGGATCGACCCTTACTCGCGTAAGGTTTATTACTTTGACGACCCAGTGCACTTGCTGGTTAGTTGTGCGAAGTTGTAGTGATCACGATTTCGCGCACCACCCCCTAAACCATGTATACTTCCTATCAGTAAGAGGCAAATCTATCAACTGCATGTCATGCACCCATTCCTTAAACTCTTCCGATGACGCCAGCAAGCTAGTAACTCCTTTGCGATCCTCAACTTGTAAACTTTCATTAAAGTCTCCTGGAAAACAGAAAGGAATCTGACACAACCCCGCCACATAACTCAGTTCCTCCCACACCCCCCTCTTTGCCTCCCTCCCATGCGCCCCGTACACCAAACAGAAAGCACATCGGAAGTTGGTCCTTGTTAAAACGCCTTCAACACACAGCCACCTCTCACCTTTATACCTTTGATTTACTTGAAACACTCCGTCATCCCAAATTAATAACAGACCCCCGCCATTCCTACAGATTCCACAAACTCCCAACCAGCAGTACTAGAACCCCAAAGCCTTGCAACCTCATATTTAGTAATCACTTCTTTTTTTGTTTCAATCAATCCCAACATGTTCAAATTATATTTATTCTTCAAAGATTTCAGCATGCTCAATTTTTCGTCCCCCCTCCACCCCCTAATATTCCAACAGCTCACAATCATTTAAACAAAGATTTGCTCACCTTGTTTTGATTTTTTGGTCGACTCCTTCTCGCCTTTTCCTTTTGCTTCGCCAGCTTTCTCTTAGCCGCTATTTCCTCATTTTGTGCTTGCAAAATCGCCATAATATCTTCTTCCTCATCGTATAAAATTACTCCTGATTCCACAGCCAATGCCCAGGTTGCTTGATTTTCCTGGCGCTGCTCTTCCTGTTTTCCCTTGTACTCCTCGCCTTCGAAATGGCTACCTGTGCCCAGCTTAGCCCCTGCTCCTGCCCCTCGGGAATCGCCACATGCAGCCACCCCCAGGACGTCCCTCACTGCGTTGCCCTTTGCTCCCGAGGTACCATCCTTCCCCATTTGGCAGCTCAATCTCGCGTGGGATCCCTCATCGTGGAAACCGGCCTCACTTACCCCGTACTGCGCCCCTTGCTCCTGCCGGTGTACTGCCGCCCTGACTCTCGTCCCCTCCTGCGTAACCCTTCCCCCATTAATCTCAACACCCGCCTCATCGATCGGTCCTCCTCCCCCCACCATCTCCTCTAGTTCCGGGTTCTTATCCGCCGACGGACCCCCGACTGGAAGCGGCAACCCTCCCGCCGCAGGATCAGTCTCCGCTGGTGGGCATCCCAGCCCTCGCAAACCTTCCAACGGCGCCGCAGCAAGCAGCTCCCGTGGATCCCTCCGGATCCTCATCCCGCCCGACTTTTTTTTGCCTCCAATGGATAGAGAACTATAAGCCGTTGCAGGCAGGAGGCCAGCCTGGCCCAACCTAACATCTGGCTCCCTCTCTATGCGCGTGTCACTTACGGTCAGCCTCCCCCATCCGTTCTTAGTTGGTGTTGGGCCAATTGAAGGCAAGCCCATCCTGCTACAATAACCCATGCATGTCCCAGCTTGGTCCCAATCCGGATGGGCCTCTTTAGTCATACCAAACGGACCATCCCACTTTGCATGAACTCCTCTCACCCCTCCACATATTTGTGTGACTGTATTCTCTGACTCCCCCTCATGAACTATCTCAAATCCCTTAGAACCCGCTACTTCACCGTCCTTGGTACTAGCTGAATCCGGTACAACCATATCCTTTTTGAAATTCAAAAAAGCAACGTCCACATCATTCAATAACACATCAGAAATTACTATTCTGTCCTCTCTATGCTCAGCCTCCGTAGGCCTACCGGCAACCAGTTTCGCCGCTAGATCCCAACTTCCCTCCCCCTTCTTCATGGCCGTGCCAGCGGTGTCAGAAACTACATTCTCAGCATAAACCCTTCTGCTTCGCTCCATGCTGACCGCACCACCCTCCTGGGGTCCTACCTCCTTCACAAAGACCTCAAACACCATCTTCCCAACAACAATTTGCATCCATTCTCGGATTACATCGAACACCCCCATCTCAACTTGAATCCTCCCTGCTACAAACGATGCTCCTTCCCCCGTCATTACATCACACTGGAGCACGTTACCCCACTGCCCTCCTATTCTCTTGAACGTTTTCGGCGACCATGCATGCAAAGGAATTCCGTAGCACTCCAGCCACGTTCGTCGAGTAGTACAACGTTCCGATTCCTCCCAACGCGAGATCCTATGGAATACTTGCAACAAAGTATCCATCTTGAATGTAAACACTCCATCCGCATGCTGCACAGTATCAAATATTAATAGCACTTTGCACGGCCCGATCTCCCTAACATCCACAATGTTGGACAGATTTTTAGACACCACCTTCTTCACTGATCTGAGGTCCACTGGGTGCAAAGTTTGTCCCACTAAACTCCTCGCCAACCATTCCATATTTGCTTCAGCTACCGGCACATCAATTCTTTTCACATGTCCACTCCCCTTTGTGGCATTCTTATGGTCTCGCACTGTCTGTTCCTCCATGGCTTTGTCCGCAGCCACCCCGTTCCCCTGATAAGAATCTACTGCTTCACCTCTAATGTGACTTGTGATTTCCTTCCGCACTGTTCCACCCATCTGAGACTGTCTTCTATACTTAGCTTCCCCGACGGTAATTACCTTCCCCCGTAATCTCCACTGGTTCATTTCTGCAATCGCCTTGAGAGCGCCCCCTTTTGTCGTGTACCGAACAAAGGCAAATAGATAGATCAATCCGCTCTTGCGTTTCCGGCCAAGATATATGTCGTTAATTCTGCCCGTCCAACAAAACAAGTGATACAGTTCTCTCCTTGAGATATCAGCCGGTAGATTATCCACGAACACAGAGAACGAATCATTTTCCAAATGTTGATATGCCTCCCAATTCCAAATTCTAGGATCCATTGATGTTAACTATACATAATAACTAGTTTTAAATATACATCGAATATTTTGTAATAATTAATGTAGTAATGCGTATAAATAATCCCAAGGCCCCAACTTTAATTTCTAGTTTCAAAAGTTAAAATAAGGGTTAAGTACATTTTTAATCCCTAAGTTATAGGTCAAAAATATTTTTCGTCTTCAACCTTTTTTGCGTACAAAATCGTTCCTAAAATTTAATTTAGTTTTAAAATCATCTTTTTTACTGAAATTTTAAAATTTATTACCAAATTATCCGTAACTAAAAAATTATAAATTTAAGAAAAAGAAAAAAAAGAAAAGAAAGAGAACGGATCGGATGAGGGAAAGAGAGGAAAAGGGAATCACGTGACGGGGAGGGAAGAAGAAGAAGGAGGTAGGGTAGGGAAGGGAAGAAGAAGGGAAAGAAAGGAAGAGGGCGAGGGGGGCACCGGCGAGGAAGAGAGAGCCACTGTGATTGCGCCAAACTCAGCTCTTCTGCGACAACCTCCGCTCCGTCATCCGCATCGCCACTGTCCAGCCTCTCAACGAGCATCACATCATTGCCGAAGTCACCATCGATCGCACTCTCACGCTCCTACGTTGCTGCTGCCGCAACGATGGCGTCCTCAGCCAGGTCTTCTCCTTCACCACCATCGGCGATTTCTGCAAGGTCTGGAACCTTCTAGAGTCTTCTAATGGGGACTTGCTTTGGTTCCACATCATCTTCAATTCCAAAGGTACCAACCTCTCTTTCCCTCCAATTGCTGAAGGTCCGTACTGAAGCTGCAATGGAACTTAGTTAATCAGATTGGAAAACCTATCATCCATAGGGTTCTAATTCTGCTTCTTTTTCTGATTTTGTTAATTAGATTGTTAATCATATGTTTCTGATTCTAATTTTGTTAATCCACCAATTTGGATTTTGATTCTATTTTTGTTAATCCATTGTTAATCACAATGTTTCCAATTTTGATTCTGTTTCTTATTTTGTTAATCCATTGTTCTTCTACTCTTGTTTCTTCTGATTTTGATTCTGCTTCTGGTTTTTATGCTTTTGATTCTAGTTATGTTTTTGTTTCTATTTCTATTTTCAATTCTGCTTATGCTTCTTTTTTTTCTGCTTATACTTCTGTTTCTTCTAGTTCTAGTTCTGTTTTTGTTTTTGTTTCATTGTTGTTGTTGAAGAAGAAAAAAAAGAAGAGATGTTTTTGTTTTATTGTTGTTGCTTTATTGTTTTTGCTTCTGATTCATTGTTGTTGCTGAGTATTTTGGTGAAAAAGGAGAAGGGTATAATAATTGTTCGAATGACGATTTTAAAACTAACTCGAACTTTAGGGACGATTTTGTATGTAAAAAATAGGTTGGAGACGAAAATAAATTTTCGACCTATACATTAAGAACCAAAATCGTACTTAACTCTTAAAATAATATAATAATATAATAGATAGAAATAAAATAAGTAACCCTTCATGTGTGCAATCTGGAAGAAAGTTACAAACAGCTACATGCCAACATGATTATATTGTTTTAACTTTTAACAACTGTTGGCCCTCTAATTAATCGAAACGCTGCTTTTCTTTGTGTAAAACAAATAACAAAGCTCAGCCTATAAGACACCTTTGATTAGTCACTGATGCACAAAAAAAGTGAAAAACTGAAGGTCTCCACATCATATAATATTTTATGGTATAATGGCACAAAGCTGATAGGGACATGGCACCAATTAGGTCTTGAAGGAACATAAACATTGTCGGCAATTGAAATTCAATTTGGTGTTACCGGCGGATATGTGAATAATCACCTTGTTTATCCCATGGAAAAAAACTATAGTAATTTATTGACGAATGAGAATGGGAGATATTTTTGTGAATCCGTCACATTTTCAATTTTTATTTTCTTATCATAGGATTAGGTAGTCCTTTACTCATTTTTAAGGAAATACTACCAATAACTCAATCAAAAATAATTATAATTTGAATTTTTTAATCTAAAATTACATGAGTTTTTTAAATTTTAATATTTTCTCTTTAACCGAAATTTATTCTTACTCTAACAAATTGCAGAGACAACCCACAAACTTTGCACTCAAAGAAAACCAAATCAAGTTAAAATTGGCAAAGAAATCGCAATGCTAACACGTTTTTTTCTTCCTCTTCCACTCTTCTTTTTTTGGACATACTCTTCCACTCCTTAGCTCTCGTGCTCCTCTTCCAAAGAAATCACAACTCATCATGTTTTTAAATATGAAAAGGTAGTGTGCATTTTTTGTTAAAACGGGCTAATCAGGTATAATTGCAGGTATATAGAAGTGACAAATAGATATTACAAGGTTTTTGTTTATTTTGTAACAGTTTTTTTTCTTATTTGTGGAGACTTATGACACAAATAATTTGGGAAATTTCTAAAACCCCCAAAATTTGAGATGCTACGAAATTTTTTGTGGGAATTTTTAAAAACCTTCACAACCTATTTTGTGGGGGATTTTGTGCGTGTTTAGCGGGATTTTATATTGGACTTTTTTTACGATTTTAAATTACTTTTGTAGCAGTTTAACAGCCCCACAAATCGATTTTTTAATTTATTAAAACATAATTATTTTGTAAGATTTTTAAACTTCCATAAATCTTGTAATTATTTATTTATTTTTAATTTTAAATCATTCATTAATTTCATCTCATTTACATATTCTCAAATTAAAAAATTATTTTTTAATATCAATTTAAAAACTAAATCTTTTATAACACAATTCCTCAATATAAGACATAACTCTATGTATAAAATTATTCTCCGAATGCCAATTTCTATCACAAAACAAAGCTAACCTCTTTATTTGAATAAGCAATAATTATTGAAAAAAAGTATTGTTCATACCCTGGCCCAATGATAAGGGCCCAGGTCCAATTAAAAGGCCTAATCCAATAGATTAAGCCTTACTAAACGCCGGTCTTCACATAAGAAGTCGGTGTTCGTCCCGACCTGCGCTGAAGAAGTCGGACATGAGATTAGCTGGCAGATAAACACTCATTCAAATGAGTAACCGCCCCTAAAATCTCTCTAACCGCTTCCTAAAGCCATATCTTAACCTCCCCAAGATAATGGGACGGTTAATATCCTAAAGATACGGCACTACACCAGCGGTGGTTATTGGCTCACCACTACAAATACACTGACACCCCTCAGGTATCTCTAAGCCCAATACTCTCTAGACCTGCTCACACTCTTGCTAACTTAGGCATCAGAGTGTCTTTGCAGGTACCACCCCCCATTCATTCACGCGCGCAAGTCGGACGGAGCCTCCCGAGTTGCTGACCCATCCGGAGTTCTCCTCCTTCATACATTTGGGCCACTCAACGCCATCCATCTATTTAATCTCCGGTTACCCACCGTAACATTGGCGCCGTTGCCGGGGACCCGAGAGATCATCCATCGATGGCGGATAGATCCCACGAGGAAGTACATGCGGAAACGGATTCCGAAGAAGAGAATCTGAACGCAGGTAACGACAATGTGGATGTAACCCTCCACCAGGAAGTTAATGATCAAAATAGAGAGGGCACCTCCGGGGTAAAAAACCCGAAGGCTAACCCCTCAGACGAGCGAGAATCGGGAAAAGGTGGACTATCCCACATAACTGAATTAATGGGGTTAGTCCACAGTCGCTTAGAACAATTGGAGCAAGAGCGGGAGAAGCAGAAAGAAACTGAAAGGTACCTCAAAGAGGAGATGGAACAGCGAAAAGAGTTAGAAAGAAAACTCTTACAGCTAGAATCCTCCCTCAAGAGTCACAACTCCCGCGACGAACAAGAAGATCAACTCTTGGGGGGAGAAGATCCTTTCAGCGAGGACATAATGAGGGCAAAAGTTCCGAGAAACTTTAAAAGCCCTGATATGGACCTCTACGATGGAACCACAGACCCGAAGCATCACCTAAGCAACTTCAAAAGTCGGATGTATCTAGCTGATGCCTCCGACGCTACGAGATGCAAAGCTTTCCCGACCACTTTATCGAAAGCAGCGATGAAGTGGTTCGATAGCCTCCCCCCGAGATCAATCACTAGCTTCGAAGACCTCTCAAGGAAGTTTTTGATGAGGTTCTCAATTCAGAAAGATAAAGTAAAACATGCACCGAGCCTCCTGGGAATAAAACAGGAGATCGGAGAATCTTTACGAGCCTATATGGAAAGGTTCAATAAGGCATGTTTGGAGATCCAAGACCTGCCCACAGAGGCAGTCATAATGGGGTTAGTCAATGGACTTAGAGAAGGTCCCTTCTCACAGTCCATATCTAAAAGGCACCCCGTCTCTCTAAGCGATGTACAAGAAAGGGCGGAAAAGTACATCAATATGGAAGAGAATGCAAAGTTAAGAGACCTGAGTTGGCGACCTGGACCCCCTCCCTCATCTAAAGAGAGGGAAAGGGAAGCCAAGAAAAAGGAAGAGCTCGGCCTCGAGAGGCCCAGAAAATATCACTCTTATACTCCTCTCAAAACTTCTATAGTGGATGTATACAGAGAGATTTGCCACACTGAAAGGCTGCCACCCCCTAGACCTATTAAAAATAAAAAAGGGGGAAGCCGCAGTGATTATTGCGAGTACCATAAAATATATGGTCACTCCACCAACGACTGTTACGACCTTAAAAATGTGATAGAAAAGCTGGCTAGAGAAGGTCGGCTTGATAGATATCTCATGGAAAGGTCGGACACCCACGGAAAAAGAAAGCGAGATGATATGGATAGAAGAGATCCACCACCGCAGACTCCAGAGAGACATATTCATATGATCTCGGGAGGATTTGCGGGAGGGGGCCTCACTAAATCCTCTCGCAAAAGACATCTCAAAAGAGTCTATCAAGTCGAAGAAGAGACACCCGACTTCCCCACTATCTCGTTCACAAAAGAAGATGGGCAAGGGATAATTCCCGGGCATGATGATCCCATGGTGATAACTATGATCCTAGCTAATGCCCATCTCCACAGAACCCTAGTAGACCAAGGAAGTTCGGCGGACATCCTTTTCAAGCCCGCCTTCGACAAGCTAGGGTTAGATGAAAAAGAGTTGAGAGCCTACCCCGACACCCTATATGGATTAGGGGACACGCCGATAAAACCACTAGGATTTTTACCCCTTCACACCACTTTTGGAAAAGGGGAAAAATCAAGGACTCTGAGCATAGACTTCATAGTCATCGATGAAGGGTCAGCTTACAATGCCTTAATCGGCAGGACTACTCTTAATCGCCTTGGAGCAGTGGTATCTACTCCCCACCTTTGCATGAAATTCCCAACCCCAGGAGGAATAGCAACGGTGAGGGGAGATCAGAAATTGGCAAGAAAGTGCTACAACGAAAGCCTAAATCTGAGAGGAAAGGGCAAAGAAGTCCACACCATAGAGTTAGGCGGCACAAGGACCAGAGAAGAGCTGCGACCCCAACCGGGAGGAAAAACCGAGGAGATACAAGTCGGAGAGGAGGAAGGAAAAAACACTTACATAGGAGCCATCCTAGGGGAAACCCTAAAACAAAGGTTGGGTGAACTCCTGAGAGTTAATTCTGACCTCTTCGCATGGAAGGCTTCCGACATGCCCGGGATTGATCCCGAGCTCATGTCCCACAAACTTTCGGTTTACCCGGGGTCCCGACCTGTGCAACAAAGAAGACGCAAGCTCGGCCCAGAACGAGCCCTAATAGTAGAAGAGCAAGTACAGGCGCTCCTGGAAGCCGGCTTTATTAGAGAGGTCAAATACCCAACATGGCTAGCCAATGTAGTGCTAGTCAAAAAACAGAATGGTAAATGGAGAATGTGCGTCGACTATACCGACTTGAATAAGGCATGTCCTAAGGACCCTTATCCCTACCAAGTATTGACACCTGGTGGACTCCAGCTCGGGGTATCAATACTTATCATTCATGGACGCCTACTCGGGATATAACCAAATCCCGATGTATGAACCCGACCAGGAGAAAACATCTTTCATCACGCCGAGAGCCAATTATTGCTACGTGGTCATGCCATTCGGACTAAAGAATGCAGGAGCCACGTATCAAAGATTGATGAATAAAGTGTTTTCTCCCCACCTAGGGAACTTGATGGAAGTATATGTCGACGACATGCTAGTAAAAACCAAGGAAGAAGTCGACCTCTTAACCGACCTCTCACAAGTCTTTGACACTATAAGGTCGCATGGGATGAGGCTAAATCCCGCAAAGTGCGCCTTCGCGGTCGAGGCAGGAAAATTTCTAGGGTTCATGCTAACACAGAGGGGGATTGAGGCCAACCCCGATAAATGCAGAGCCATCCTAGAAATGAAGAGCCCGACTTGTTTGAGAGAGGTCCAACAGCTCAATGGCCGACTGGCAGCCCTCTCCAGATTTTTGGCAGGCTCGGCGCTAAAATCCCTTCCACTATTTTCCTTATTAAGGAAGGGATGCCAATTCGAATGGACTCCGGAATGTGAGGAGGCGTTCCAAGAGTTCAAAAGGTTCTTAAGCCAACCTCCTATCTTGACCCGACCAATACCGGGAAAAGACCTCGTCCTATACCTATCCGTAGCAAACAGGGCTGTGTCGTCAGCCCTGATAAGAGAAGACGAGATCGGACAACACCCGGTCTACTTCATCAGTAAGGTCCTGCAAGGCCCTGAACTAAGGTACCACAAACTAGAGAAGTTTGTCTACTCCTTAGTGATAGCCTCACGAAGATTACGACCTTACTTTCAGGCTCATACAATAAGAGTCCGCACAAACCAGCCTATGAAGCAAATCCTCCAAAAGACGGATGTTGCAGGAAGAATGGTTCAGTGGGCGATAGAGCTCTCCGAGTTTGATTTGAGGTATGAAACTCGGACAACAATAAAAGCCCAATGCCTCGCCGACTTCGTTGCAGAATATGCAGGAGAACAAGAGGAAAAGCCGACTACATGGGAACTCTATGTAGACGGATCCTCCAACAAAACAGGGAGCGGCGCAGGCATAATATTGGTAGATGAAAAAGGAACCCAAATAGAGGTCTCCTTAAAATTTGAATTTTCAGCTTCAAACAATCAGGCAGAATATAAAGCCTTGATTGCCGGATTAAAGTTAGCAGAGGAAGTCGGCGCTACAAAGGTGACGATCTACAGCGACTCACAGGTGGTGACCTCCCAAATAAGCGGAGAATATCAGGCAAAAGAACCTAATATGAAAAGGTACTTGGAAAAAACCCTGGAACACCTTGGGCGCTTTGCAGAAACCGAGGTCAAACACATAACTCGGGATCTAAATAGCAGAGCGGACGCCCTATCCAAGTTAGCAAGTACCAAACCAGGAGGAAACAATAGAAGCCTGATTCAAGAAACCCTTCAAGAACCCTCGGTAGCAAAAACAGAAGATAAACAAGAGACACTTGAGGTAGTCGGTTTAAACCTCGGATGGATGAATCCCTTAGTCGAATACCTGAAGTTCGACATCCTCCCTAAAGAGGAAAAAGAAGCTAAAAAGATCTGAAGGGAAGCACAACATTATACTTTGGTGAGAAATGTCCTTTACAGAAGAGGGATATCAACACCATTACTAAAGTGCGTACCAACCTCAAGAACTACTGAGGTGTTGGAGGAGGTACATAGTGGGATCTGCGGAAACCATCTAGGAGCAAGGTCACTCGCCAGGAAAGTAATCCGAGCAGGATTCTACTGGCCGACCTTGCAGAAAGATGCCACAGACTTTGTGAAAAAGTGCCAACCATGTCAGATGCACGCAAATTTCCACGTAGCTCCACCGGAAGAGCTCATCAGTATCACCTCTCCCTGGCCCTTTGCAAAATGGGGAATGGATTTGTTAGGTCCTTTTCCCCAAGCACCAGGACAAGTCAAATACTTGATCGTGGGAATAGACTACTTCACAAAGTGGATAGAAGCAGAACCATTAGCCACTATCACCGCTCAAAGAAGTCGCAGATTCCTCTACAAAAACATCATCACAAGGTACGGGATACCTTATTCCATCACTACAGACAACGGAACTCAATTTACCGATGCCACCTTCAGAAGTCTGGTAGCCAGTCTGAAAATCAAGCACCAATTCACCTCGGTGGAGCACCCACAAGCCAACGGGCAAGCCGAGGCAGCTAACAAGGTCATACTGGCCGGACTCAAGAAGAGACTACAGGAAGCAAAGGGAGCTTGGGCTGAAGAGCTCCCTCAGGTGTTATGGGCTTATAGGACAACTCCTCAATCCGCCACAGGAGAAACACCCTTCCGACTAGTCTATGGCGTAGAAGCCATGATTCCAATAGAAATCAATGAGCAAAGCCCAAGGGTAATTCTCCATGACGAGGTCGGAAATATACAGGGACACAAAGAGGAGCTCGACCTGCTCCCCGAAGTCCGAGAAAGTGCCCAGATAAGAGAAGCTGCGCTAAAGCAAAGAATGACTACAAGGTACAACAAGAAAGTCATTCGAAGAACATTTGCTACAGATGACTTGGTCCTAATCAGAAATGACATTGGAGTCAACAAATCGGGAGAAGGAAAGCTCGCCGCAAATTGGAAGGGACCATACAAAATCAAAGAAGTATTAGGGAAAGGTTATTATAAAGTAACCGACCTAAGCGGAACTGAGCTACCAAGGTCGTGGCACGCTTGTAATATGAAAAGGTACTACAGTTAAAAGCGAACTCTACTCCCTGATGTACTCTTTTCCCAACTTCATGATTTTTTCCCAAAAAAGGGTTTTTTTCTGGAGAAGGGTTTTTAACGAGGCATCATAGTAGAGACTAAGGGAAAAATAAGCTATCAAGACCCTTAGTAGTAAAAGAAGGTACCTCCACAATTAATAAAGATCTTTTTCATTTATAATATCTCTTACAATATCCTCCTTTATTTTTCTAAGTCTTTCTACGAAACGCGCCGACTTAAGCTCGACAAAACGTGAAAATCCCATGAATCGACCTAGATGGTCGTCAGGATAAAACGACGAGGTACAAGTCGGTGTAAAGAGGTTATATAAGTCGATCGTAAAAACTCGGGAACCAACCCGACTCATAAGTCGGAACGAGACCCCGAGTAGGAAAACTTGGAAACGCTTCGATCCATAGATCGGAGTATAAAATCGAGTAAAAGAAAACGCATCGCAAAAATAACCTAAGTCATGAGAACTCACTAAAACAAAAAGTTGAGTAAGAGGAATAAAAAGAGATAGGGAAACCTAAGGAGAAGTTTAAAGGACGACCCGAAAGTCCTTAACGAAAAATGAGCAATCCAAAAAAGAAAGGATTTCAAGAAAAAGATAAGGGGCGATCAGAAAAGCATACACGCACAAGGTAACTTAAAAGCCCTTATCCAAAAAAGGGCCAGATCAGAATATTTTGTTTACGGCCTTAAAAGGCCAAAAGGAAATTGTTCACACAACCAACAACAATGAATAAGTTTAAAAAAGGGGGGACTCACAGGCCGAGCCCCCATATAGCCATAAAAAATAAAGTTATCTTTTCAGAGAAGCAGAGGAATCACCACCACCTGGGCCAGGAGGAGGAACGGAGGACGAACTCGGAGGATCTCGAGGAGGAGACTCAATTATCCTCTGCCCCCGAGTCTTCAAATCTGACTCGGAAACAACCTCGGGGGCAGGAGGATAAACGATGGCGCCATCAATAACCACCTTGTCAGGATGTAGAGGAGAAAGATCCAAGTCGGGAGCGATAACTCTGACTTGTTCCAGGAAAATTCTCCAAGACTCCTCGGCACCATCGGCAATAGAGTCCTCCAACTCGGCGTATGCGTTCCGAGAATTCAGCAAGTCCTTCCTCACGGCCACAATATCCTGAAATAAACTGTGGTAGCTGTCTTGTGCCGTTTTCCTCAAATTCGCCTCCAAAGTACATTGAGCCCGCAGCTTACCCTCCTCCTCCTTAAGGTGATCCCTCTCCTTCCTCAACTTATCTCTCTCCTCCTTCAACTCCTTCTCATGTTTTTCAAAAAGAAGAAGCCTCCCCTCCAACTCCTCAACCTTCGAGGATGCCCCCAAAGAGCTGAGGGGAGTCTTCTCAAAGATGTCCAAAAGTTTGCCACAAAAACCCGCTGCCCTAAAACACTCCTCGGCCATGGTGGTGAGGTGGTTTCGAACAGAAGCATCATCCATACTTATAAATGGATAGATGTTCTTTCGGACGAATGCCAGAGCATCCGCCTTAACCCCACCATCAAAAGAAGAAGAGCCAGACTCTGCAGTCTTGCGCTTCTTCTTCTCTGGCTCGGAGAGTAGTTGGGCAGAAGGAGGTGGTCGAGACAAACTTGAGGAAGAAATGACAAGGGGTTGAGAGGGAGTGCCCACATTCCTAGGAGGAGGAGGAGGAGGAGGAGAGATGATTGCTTTGGCACCCCCCGACCTAGCCCGGGACTTCGCTTTAGCCTCCTGGACCCTTTGGTAAGCCTCTTGAGCATTCTTCTTTGCCATATCTACAAGAAAAACAACCAACAGTTATAAGTCGGCAACATTCAAGTCGGTAGAAACAACTCGGAAAACAGAAATGCATGCACTACCTAATTGAAGCTGAACAAAAGTCGGCGTTCCCTGGAGGATTTTTCTGGTATCCAAGTATGGGGCCCTTCCCCACGCTTCCTTGAAAAATCCCACAATAGCCGCCTCCACCTCGTCAAGGTCATCTAGACCAAACTTTTCACAAGGGGAGGCCACCAACCAATAAAGGGGAAAGCGAGGGGAAGAGTGCTCATCAAGGAAAAAGGGGTGGTGACCCTCTACGGCTTGAACCTTGAAAAAGTAGTTTTTGAAGTCATGAAAGGATTCGTCGAAAAGGGTGAAAATCCTCCGACCTTGTATGGCTCGGAAGGATACCCACTGCTGTTTGTTGTTTAGCCCACTAAAAGGCTTGGTCATATGAAAAAGAAAGAAAAAAATCCTCAAAGAGGTCGGAAAATCCAGGGCATGGCTAATAAACTGATAGATCTTCAAAAAACCCCAAGAATTGGGGTGAAGTTGAGTAGGGGCAACTCTACAGTGGTGCAAAACAGATATTTCGAAATCTGAGAAAGGAAGAAAAACACCCAAACGGGTGATCATACATTCATACATGAAGAAAAAATGAGGGGCCGCCTCATTAACTCTCCCAAAACAGACCCGGTCTTCAGGACCCGGGATTATTAGTTCATATTTTGGCTCGTCCTCCTCTGAAGTACAAAGCCGGTGATGAGTACGAAGATGAGTAATAAACTCAGCGTCGACCAGGGGTTCCTCCCCAAGGACAGTATCATCAACCCACAAAGAAAGAACATCTACGAAAGCCATTTTTTATATAAAGAAAAGTGGCAGAAACCTACAAAAAGAAAAGAAAAAGAAAAATAAAAAAACACGGCCCCTAAAGAGGAGAGATACGAAGCTAGAATCTACAGGCCAACCTATCCACTCACAAAACAAAACATGCAAACATAAGGCATGGCATGGAAAAAATAAAACTAACCTTTATCCAAGAAATGAAGGTTGGAGAGAGCGGAAATCTTCACGCACAAGAATACAGCACAAACAGGGAAAGGAGAAATTTGAAAGATTGCAGAAACGGAAAAACGAAAGAGAGGGAAAGTATTTATAAATAGGCTGAGGGGCATAATGGTAAAAACGAGGCAGTCATTAATGAGATTGCACCGTTACCAAAGCCCTCAATCCCTAAACGCTTCCTCAAACGGACACGACGCTTGAATTGACGTAACTGTCAGAAACAAAAGGTCGCGAAAATCACGTCGGTTCCAAAACCCGTGAAAGTCGGCTACGAACCCGAGTTGAATACTTGAACCCAAGCCTTAAAAGGATCTTGGGCTCAAGTAGGGGCACTGTTCATACCCTGGCCCAATGATAAGGGCCCAGGTCCAATTAAAAGGCCTAATCCAATAGATTAAGCCTTACTAAACGCCGGTCTTCACATAAGAAGTCGGTGTTCGTCCCGACCTGCGCTGAAGAAGTCGGACACGAGATTAGCTGGCAGATAAACACTCATTCAAATGAGTAACCGCCCCTAAAATCTCTCTAACCGCTTCCTAAAGCCATATCTTAACCTCCCCAAGATAATGGGACGGTTAATATCCTAAAGATACGGCACTACACCAGCGGTGGTTATTGGCTCACCACTACAAATACACTGACACCCCTCAGGTATCTCTAAGCCCAATACTCTCTAGACCTGCTCACACTCTTGCTAACTTAGGCATCGGAGTGTCTTTGCAGGTACCACCCCCCATTCATTCACGCGCGCAAGTCGGACGGAGCCTCCCGAGTTGCTGACCCATCCGGAGTTCTCCTCCTTCATACATTTGGGCCACTCAACGCCATCCATCTATTTAATCTCCGGTTACCCACCGTAACAAGTATAAAATCCAGATATGATATATTACACAATGATCACCACTGCCAGAAATTATTATGTACAACATATTATGAGTATACATCATTCTAAAGCAACTCAGATCAGAAGCAACAAAGATGCAATAGTGATACAAACAATAGTTATGGTGGCAACAATTGAACCTTGATCAAGTAATTTCTATAAACTTGTTCTTGAAAAATGCTGGTAAGTCAAATACACTGCAATCAATAATGAAATGATAGCATCTTCTTTTGTGTCCCTGACAAAGACAATAACATTGAATCATTTTATGAAGAAGAGGCAATGGCTTGATAAATCAAAACCCAAAAGGATGGATTTGTTTACCTAAATCTCATGACCTCATAAGGGGAAAGGATGACAAAGAGAAGTGCTAGAAATGGTAACTCCAGTTCACTTTGAAATAAAGATCCAGCAGAAAATTCTTCATTCAATTAGTTTTTAAGAGTATGAAGAACAAAATAAATAGGAACTATTTGCATTATTTCATACAAATTTTCAGATAAGATGCAGTTATCAGATCCAAATGAATATAGAATAATTAAACATAAAACTGTCAAGCACATAATAAATAAAAAGTTTAAAATTTTACCTTTGATAAAATTCTGTACAAATTTTCATTCAAGTCTTCATTGCTACCCCACCCCATGTGACTCACTCTACATGCAAAGTAACACTGTGAAAAAGACACAACAACTTGGATGGAAGATTGGGATAGTTAGAAATCTGTCCATCCACATCTTTCTTCAAAGACGTTGCGACCTGAAACAAAAAAAAAAAGATTCAAATCAAATAAATAAGCAGCTAAAGGCTTGCTTTGATTATAGTTTATTCTGGATTCAAAATCCAACTCCATAATCGAAAAGCTTAACAACTTTTTCAGCATGTTAGAGAAGTTAATTAGGGTAGTTAAGTTAGAGTTGACCTGCTCACTGTGTCCTTGAGGGAAGTAGAAGAAGTGTGTTCCCGCCGGTGGAAGGCCAGGTTCACCAAAAGTTTTAACTGAGGGAGCTAATTCCTCATAAGCCAAAATCATAATACATTATATATGCATCAATTTGCATAATTTAAAAATAATTTAAAAGATAGCACAATATCACCATAGGAACAAAACAAAGAAACTTTGGAACAGACAATAAAATACAAAATGCAGATCTGAAAACGTGTTGGTTACTAAGAGAGAAAGTATAAATTCAAGATAAGGAAGTTCTTTTAAATATAAACTAGTTACTAAGGTTTGTATACAATTAATCGAAAGCAAGGGAATTTAATCTTTCAACAACAAAAACACTAAATGCCATCTGCAACTAAGAATTGGCCAAGTATTCTTCAGCAGTTAAGAATAATTGCAAGAGAAGTAATAAAGAACAAAATTGGTAACCAAAACAACAATGAAGTTAGAACAAAATTGGTAACCAAAACAACAATCAAGTCTGTTCTGACATAGCTGGACATTATAGTTAGAACAGCTCAATCAACTTCCCATATATGAGACAATGAACAATAAAATATTTCTCTAGATTCGAAAAGTTGTTTATTAAGATAGCATAATAGTTAAGAAATAAACTGGAAGCATTTTGTTCCAATATGCAAACACATGGAATGAGAAGCACAATCTTACATGTGTTTTCTAAGCTTGAAAGTGATCCTTGTTTCACTGAGATCAAAGTCTGGCCATCTTCTTAAGTGCTCATAAATTCCATAAGAGTAGAAACATCATGAACCTCGGAGAAGTATGAATCTGAAATTGATCACCCACAGTAATTAATCATGAACTTAGGATTTCAAGAAAGTAATGAATAATAAGCAAAATCTTGAGCAAGGACCTTCTGTCAATGTTTAAGGGGATAAACGTTTTCTCAAGAGAAAGATCCCACATTCTTGTAAACGAAACCTCAACTTGTTCATCATTTTGAACTATAACTCTGAAAATCGTTCCTTGAATCTTGGAGGATAACATCTTCAGTTCACATTTGTTTCAAATATTATTGTTATACTAAATGATTGAACATATAAGATTGAAGAAAGAAACAAACAGCAAAACAGAGGGGTTAGGAAAATTGTATATATTTCTACTCAGGTGCAACATAAAAGCCACTGCCGATTTAATTGTGAAATCTAATAAGTAGTCACATATGAATATAGATTTATTTAGAATTGAATTGGTAGCATAATATCAAACACTAACACCATGCAGTTACAAAGAAGGTACTGTTGCCATACACATCAAAGGTTCCTTTGATTCTTGGTTCACCACAAACAAGATCCAAGTACCTAAAAATCCAATTTGAAACAAAATTAGTTTCCAACTTGAAAAAGGTAACGCCTACTTGAATTTCAACAAGGTCATCAAATAAATTTGCACTGCTATCTCTATAAAGCAAATCAAATTCACCAACACATATATTAGTCCTATACAATAACACACCCTAACTAAAAATAATAATTAATCATGATAATATGACATATTTAACGAATTCAAAGTAATACCTCTACAATAGTGTCTGAACCAAATTTCTTCCTGCACTTGAGCATGCTAGCACACATTAGCTTTGTCTTCTCGATATCAAATTTTCTTGCCCTGAGGAATCTATATGAAAAAAATAGAGTAAACAACATAAGTAACATAGCAAGATTATTTAGAAGAAGAAAAGGATTTCAAATATATAAATTAGTATCAAAATAAAAGAGTGTCACAAAATCAAAATTAAAAAAATTAGCAAATCAATTTATCAGGATTTCAATTAAGAAAATAAATAATTCATCAAACACTTGGAGTGCTTGAGAGTTTGAAACAATGTTATCCATTAAGAGATAATAAAACTCATCGAATCTTATATCACATAGCAAAGCATTTAGAATATGCGAATGAAAAACAAAAAAAAATGAATAAAAAGGAAAAAGAGAAGGAGAACCAGAAGTTGAGAATGAGTGCAAAGAAGAGTGTACAGAAGGGATATGATGCCGATGGAGAACACGAGCATCACTGGCAGAGGAGAGTTGACCGAAGAGGCACTTTCTCTCGATCTCAAAGGTTTGGGCGTTGCAATTAGATATGCAAATGTGTTGATGAATGAGGCATCTTGGCTCGATCTCAGCAGCATTATGGTAGAAGTAGAAAGGAGATGAACTCTAGCAGCGTTGATGGCGACGATGGCAGCTACGGAGATGGCAGTGGAGATATCTATGCGAGCTTAGGGTTTCGGTGAGCTCTCACTCTTCCGTTCTCTCTCTTCGAGTGTTTTATTGAATTTTGTAGGAATTTTAATTATGTGGTAATTCTAACAGTGGAGTTTTAAATTCCTACAAATATATATAAATCTTGTACTGGGAGGTCCAACATGCAGGAAGTGGGTTTTAACATATAGGATATGTGTTGCCAGCACGCAAGTTGTGGGTTGTTAGTGATGGAATAAAAAAATTTTGTTACTGGAAAAAACATACATATGACAGTTATTTTTATAATTAAATGATTAAAACATATAATATTATTATGAAATATGATAACACGTCATCTTAAACAAATTTTAAGGCCATTTTTTTATTTATTTTCTTAGGTTTCAATCAAAATTTTTATATTTTCTAATAGTATTTAATAAATAATTAAATATTTAGAGTTGTGTTAGTAGTTTAATAATTTCAGGAGTTTTGGTACCACAAAAAAAAAAAAAAACTCAAAATCAAAATTCAAAAAGCAGAAAAGCGTGGCCTAAGAAATCGGTAGCGTGCCCAAAGGGGCACCCAAACATCACGCCTGGCGGGACCCCTCCACGAAGCAACACGCCTGTTAGACCTTTCTCATGCCTGGGGCCATCCCTTCCGCCCGGCAGACTCCCTGCCTTCTTCTCCCACGCCTGGTGATGCGTGAGCATCTTGTCTATCTTTTTCTAGTGAATCTGCATCTAATTTGTTGAGTTTAATTAAGAATTAATTATATTTTAGCCACTATGGATGCTATTTTGAGTTTTGTGCAAATTTAGTTATTTTAGGTAGCATTCGGAGGGATTTGATGAAGTTTCTGCAGAGAAAAAGAAGAAACCAAAGAGATGACCAGCGAAGACTGACGCGGATGCATGGCTCACGCGACCGCGCGGAATGGAGAAATCGCAATGACGCGATCGCGTGCTTGACGCGAACACGTGGACTGGAATCTGCACAAATGACGCGAGCGCGTGGACGACGCGGACGCGTCACATGCGCGATCTGCAAAAATACAAATGACGCTGGTTACGATTTCTGGACTGTTTTTGACCCACTTTCCAGCCCAGAAAACACAGATTAGAAGCTGCAGAATGGACAAATCAAGTGGTCCCCAACCATCAACTGAAGATCTATTAATTAATTCGAATTTAAATTCAAATCTTATCTTTTAGGAAAAGATATTATTTTTAATTTTTTATTTTAAACCTATTAGGATTAGTAATAAATAGGAACTCTGTACATTTAGACTGTATCAGATTGTTACCAGAACCCTTATTTTTCTTCTCTAAACCATGAGCAACTAATCCTTCATTGTTAAGGTTAGGAGCTCTGTCTATTTGTAATGGATTAATTCGTTTGATCTTTCTAATTTGTTCATGTTTTGATCTATATTTCAATAATTGTTTTCGCTCTTAATTTAATGAATATTGGGTGGAACGGAAGTATGACCCATGTTCTAATTGAGTTCTTGTAAAACTTGGAAAAGCTCTTTACTTGAACAACATCTTGGAAACATATTATCCTAAATTTTAATTATTTGGATTTAATGGGATACGTGACATATAATCCCCTTATTTTTGGGTAATTAGAATTTTTGTGGCATATAAACTGAAAATTGGTTTTTACCCTCTAATTGGAAGTAACTGACCAAGGAATTGACAATTAATAAATTTTAGAGGAGACTAGGAAGGTCTAAGGAATTAGGACCTAGTCACATATAGTTTGCCATGAAATTATATCTTGCATGATTAAATTAGTTAGTAATAAAAATTAATCCGAAAAAATAGATAACTCTGAAACCTTAACTATCTTCTCATTATATTATTCCCAACTTATTTATTTGTTTGTGTCTAATGCTCTTTGAATACCAAAACACTCTTTTCTGCTTGCCTAACTAATCCTATCGAACACTATTGTTACTTGATCCATCAATCCTCGTGGGATCGACCCTTACTCACGTAAGGTATTACTTGGTATGACCCAGTGCACTTGCCGGTTAGTAAGTGTGGGTTAAAAATACTGCAGCAAGTTTTTGGCGCCGTTGCCGGGGATTGATAGTGATTAACAACTATTAGTTGTTTGATTGCTTAGATTAGGCGTTTTAGTTTTAATTTTTATTTAAATATTATTTTATTATTTTTTCCAAAAAAATAAAAAATAAAAATAAAAATTTTAAATAAATAGCACCAATATTGTTCTTAATTTCTGAAAATAAGTTTGGTGTTGACTATTTACTATTTTTCTTTTATTTATTTTTTATTCAATATTTTTATCTCTTTACACAGCGTTACCTCATTGGGAATTCTCTGCACTCTGACGTAGAGATTCCCAATCTTTCTTGTTTTCTGTTTGTTTATGCGCAAGAACAGAGACAAAGAACATCTCTTAGACTTTGATCCTGAACTTGAAAGGACTTTCAGGCGACGTTTACAACAGGCAAAATTGTACAAGGCTGCAGAATCCACTATGAATGCTAACAATGCTGATAATCCCAATGCGGCAAACCCGAATGGGAATGAGCAACAAAGGAGAGTGCTTGGCTCCTACTCTTCTCCTACCGCAAATCTTTATGGAAAAAGCATCGTGATGCCTCCTATTACTGCAAACAACTTTGAGTTGAAGCCTCAACTGGTCACCCTGGTGCAACAAAACTGCCAGTATCATGGTCTTCCCCACGAAGACCCAAATCAATTCATTTAAAGTTTTCTGCAGATTTGTGATATTGTGAAGACAAATGGAGTGAACCCAGATGTGTACAAACTAATGCTCTTCCCGTTTGCTCTGAGGGATGGAGCAAAACTATGGCTAGATTCTCAACCCAAGGACAGTTTGGATACTTGGAACAAGGTGGTTACTGAGTTTCTCACAAAATTTTTCCCACCAAAGAAGTTGACTAAGCTTAGGATGGAGGTTCAGACCTTCAGACAGAAGGATGGTGAGACTCTGTATGAAGCTTGGGAGAGATACAAGCTACTGACTAGGCAATGCCCTCCAGACATGTTCTCCAAATAGACACAAATAGACATATTTTATGAAGGCTTGGGTGAAATGTCCAAAATGTGCTTAGACAATTCTGCAGGAGGTTCATTGCACAAGAAAAAGACACTGGAGGAGACTATTCAGCTGATTGAATTGGTTGCAAGCAACCAATATTTATACTTCTCTAACAGGAATCCTGTGAATTCTGAAACCCCTCAGAAGAGAGGCGTGTTGGAAGTAGATGCTATTAATGCTCTTCTTGCTCAGAACAAGCTGATGTCTCAGCAAATAAATCTACTTACTCAACAGATGGGTGGCATGCAAGTCTCAGCTATCAACACCCAAAATCCACCACAGGAAGTCTCCTATGACATGGCAGGTAATTTTGTGCAAAATGATAATTATGATTATGCTCAACCTTCTTTTGAACAGGTGAATTACATGGGGAGTGGTCCTAAGAATCCCAACAATGACCCATATTCTAAGACATACAACCCAGGATGGAGGAATCACCCAAATTTTGGATGGAAGGATCAACCTCAGAGACCTCAGAACTTCAATAATAATTCTCAGGGTGGTTTCCAACAGAACAATGATTTAGAAGCAATATTGACAGGTTTTAGATAGGAAACCAGAGCATCCATCAAGAACCTGGAGATTCAAATGGGTCAAATAGCCACCAGAGTTAATGAAATTGATCAGAGGACCACAAATAGCCTTCCTAGTAACACAATTCCAAATCCAAGAGAGGAATGCAAGGCTATCACTGTGATAAGTGGACAAGTGACAAGTGCAGAAGCACAAGTTATGCAGGAAACCAGAGCCTCCATTAGAAATTTAGAGGTGCTAGTAGACCAACTGAGCAAGCAAATACTTGAGAGGTCTGCAAGTGCATTTCAAGGTGACACATGGTGAACCCAGGAGAAGATTGCAAGGTTATTCAATTGAGAAGTGGTAAAGTAGCTGGTTCTGAGACCAAGGTCAATGAAGAGCTAGTTGAAAGGATGCTCCAGAGGAGAAGAAGGAAGAAGTAGAGCACGCCCCTCCAAAGGGTGCAGACAACCCATTCCCAAACTCTCTTGACACTTATCCTACACTACCAAAGGCCCCTGAGTACAAGCCTAAGATGCTATATCCTCAGAGACTTCAAAGTGAGACCAAAGACAAGCAGTTCTCAAAGTTCTTGGAAATCTTTAGAAAATTACAAATCCATATTCCTTTTGCTGAGGTTTTGGAGCAAATGCCTATCTATGCCAAATTCATGAAGGAGCTGTTGTCAAAGAAAAAGCGTTTAAAGGGAGATGAGACAGTAGTCCTGACTAAGGAATGTATGCTGTAATTCAGAATAACTTGCCAAAGAAGATGCCAGATCCAAGGAGCTTTCAAATTCCATGCACCATTGGGAGCACAACCTTTGAGAAAGCCCTATGTAATCTGGGGGCAAGCAAAAATCTAATGCCCTTATCTGTGATGAAAAAGCTCCAAATCCAAGAGGCACAACCCATAAAGATAGCATTGCAGATGGCAGATAAATTTATGAAGCCTGCATATGGATTAGTGGAGAATATCTTGGTTAAAGTGGGTAAGTTCTTCCTCCCAGCAAACTTTGTGATTCTGGACACAGGGGAGGAAGAGAATACCTCTATAATTCTAGGAAGACCACTCCTAGCCACTGGAAGAGCCCTGATTGATGTAGAAGTGGGTGAATTAGTGCTTAGAATGCATAATGAGCAACTGGTCTTTTATGTCTTCAAAGATATACATCCAACAGGTGAAGAAGAGAGGTGCATGCAGGCTGAGCTTTATTGATCCAAACCTTCAAAAACCGCCTGATGATGCACAGCAGAATCTGCAACTCAAACCTCCCTTGGTAACAGTCAATAAAATTCCTCCTGACATCAAACCTAAGTTTGGTGTTAGAAATACATCGTCTACTGGTGCACGGATTTGTGATCATCAACAATGGCTCCAATAGTTTGGTAGCTCTCACACGTGAATTACACTTAGTCACAACTCCGCACAACTAACCAGCAAGTGCACTGGGTTGTCCAAGTAAATACCTTACGTGAGTAAGGGTCGATCCCACAGAGATTGTTGGTATGAAGCAAGCTATGGTCATCTTGTAAATCTCATTCAGGCAGATAATAATTGGTTATGGGAAATATAAAGAGATACTTGCTTAAATAATAAAGGATAGAAATACTTATGTAAATTAATGGTGGGAATTTCAGATAGGCGTATGGAGATACTGTGCTCTTTCTTTTTCTACTTTCCTACTTCTTCCTTCTAGTTTTTCATCACTCCTTTCTATGGCAAGCTGTATGTAGGGCATCACCGTTGTCAATGGCTACATCCCATCTTCTCAGTGAAAAAGGTCCAAATGCTCTGTCACAGCACGGCTAATCATCTGTCGGTTCTCAATCAGGTTTGGAATAGAATCTAGTGATTCTTTTGCGTCTGTCACTAACGCCCAGCCTTCAGGAGTTTGAAGCTCGTCAGAGTCATTCAATCCCGGAATCCTACTCGGAATACCACAGACAAGGTTAGACTTTCCGGATTCCCATGAATGCCGCCATCAATTCTAGCTTATACCACGAAGATTCTGATTAAGGAATCCAAGAGATATGCGCTCGGCCTAAGGTAGAACGGAAGTGGTTGTCAATCACGCGCATTCATAGGTGAGAATGATGATGAGTGTCACGGATCATCACATTCGTCATGTTGAAGTGCAACGAATATCTTAGAACAGGAATAAATGAAATTTAAAGAAAAAGAGTAGTAATTGCATTAAAACTTGAGGTATAGCAGAGCTCCACACCCTTAATCTATGGTGTGTAGAAACTCCACCGTTGAAAATACATAAGTGAAAAGTTCAGGCATGGCCGAATGGCCAGCCCCCATGATCTGAGAACTAAACGTCCCAAGATGTCTAATACACTAGTAAAAAGTTCTATTTATAATAAACTAGCTACTAGGGTTTACAAAAGTAAGTAATTGATGCATAAATCTACTTCCGGGGCCCACATGGTGCATGTTTGGGCTGAGCTTGATCTATCCACGAGCTGAGGCTTCTTTTGGAGTTGAACGCCAAGTTGTAACGTGTTTTGGGCGTTCAACTCTGGTTCGTGACGTGTTTCTGGCGTTTGACTCCAGACAGCAACATGGAACTGGCGTTGAGCGCCAGTTTACATCGTCTAATTACGAATAAAGTATGGACTATTATATATTTCTGGAAAGCTCTAGATGTCTACTTTCCAACGCCATTGAGAGCGTGCCATTTGAAGTTCTGTAGCTCCAGAAAATCCATTTCGAGTGCAGAGAGGTCAGATTCCAACAGCATCAGCAGTCCTTTGTCAGCCTCCTATCAGAGTTTTGCTCAGGTCCCTCAATTTCAGCCAGAAAATACCTGAAATCATAGAAAAACACACAAACTCATAGTAAAGTCCAGAAATGTGAATTTAGCATAAAAACTAATAAAAACATCCCTAAAAGTAACTAAATCATACTAAAAACTACCTAAAAATAATGCCAAAAAGCGTATAAATTATCCGCTCATCACAACACCAAACTTAAATTGTTGCTTGTCCCCAAGCAACTGAAAATCAATTAGGATAAAAAGAAGAAAATATACTATAAATCCAAAAAATATCAATGAATATTAATTCTAATTAGATGAGCGGGACTTGTAGCTTTTTGCTTCTGAACAGTTTTGGCATCTCACTTTTTCCTTTGAAGTTTAGAATGATTGGCTTCTCTAGGAACTTAGAATTTCGGATAGTGTTATTGATTCTCCTAGTTAAATTTGTTGATTCTTGAACACAGCTACTATTATGAGTCTTGGTCGTGGCCCTAAACATTTTGTTTTCCAGTATTACCACCGGATACATAAATGCCACAGACACATAACTGGGTGAACCTTTTCAGATTGTGACTCAGCTTTGCTAGAGTCCCCAGTTAGAGGTGTCCAGAGCTCTTAAGCACACTCTTTTTGCTTTGGATCACGACTTTAACCACTCAGTCTCAAGCTTTTCACTTGGACCTGCGTGCCACAAGCACATGGTCAGGGACAGCTTGATTTAGCCGCTTAGGCCTGGATTTTATTTCCTTGGGCCCTCCTATCCATTGATGCTCAAAGCCTTGGATCCTTTTTACCCTTGCCTTTTGGTTTTAAGGGCTATTGGCTTTTTCTGCTTGCTTTTTCATTTTCTTTCTATTTTTTTTGCCAATTTTTTTTCGCAAGCTTTTGCTTTTTCACTGCTTTTTCTTGCTTCAAGAATCAATTTCATGATTTTTCAGATCATCGATAACATTTCTCTTTGTTCATCGTTCTTTCAAGAGCCAACAACTTTAACATTCATAAACAACAAAATAAATATTATGCACTGTTTAAGCATTCATTCAGAAAACAAAAAAGTATTGCCACCACATCAATATAATTAAACTAATTTCAAGGACAATTTTCGAAATGCATGTACTTCTTGTTCTTTTGAATTAAAAACATTTTTCATTTAAGAGAGGTGAAGGATTTATGGAATTATTCATAGTCTTAAGACATAGTTACTAAATACTAATGATCATGAAGTAGAGACACAAAACATAGATAAACATGTAACATAAAAAAACCGAAAAACAGAGAGATAAGAACAAGGAAGTTTAAGGAATGAGTCCACCTTAGTGAGGGTGGCGCCTTTTGAAGGTCCAATGGTGCTTTTTAAGCTCCTTTATGTCTCTTTCTTGCTTCTGTTGTATGATCCCTAGTGATTTTGGTGTTCCTATCCTTAGTTGCTTCCAATAATTATGTGGAGGAACATGTATCCCCTGAGGTATCTCAGGGATTTCTTGAAGAGGGAATTTCTCATGCTCTCTTGATGTGCAGTTAAATGCTCTTCTACTGAGCTATGGACCCTTGAGATGAATCTCAATCTCCCATGACTCAGAGGTGGAAGCTTTTGTCTTCTCTTTTGTCTTCTCTTTCTTTTCTCTTTTTTTTTTTGAGGTTTTCTCTGGCCTTAGGTGCCATCAATGGTTATGGAAAAGCAAGAAAAGGAAAAAAAGCTATGCTTTTACCACACCAAACTTAGAATGTTGCTCGCCCTCAAGCAAAAGAAGAAACAATAGAAGAAGGAGAAGAAGATATGGGGGAGAGGAAGAGATGTTTGTGTTTTGGCCATGTAGGGTGGGTTTAGGTGGGAAAGATGGATGGATGTGAGTGGTGAAGAGATGATGGGGAAGAGGGATTAAGGTGATTGGGGAAGAAGGGAGAAGGTGAGTTGAGGTAGGTGGGGATCCTGTGGGGTCCACAGATCCTGAGATGATCCTGTGGGGTCCACAGATCCTGAGGTGTCAAGGATTTACATCCCTGCACCAATTAGGCATGTAAAATGCCTTTGCATACAATTCTGCCGTTTAAACGCCGAGGTGATGCATGTTCTGAGCGTTCAACGCCCATGTGCAGCATGTTTCTGGCGTTAAGCGCCAGTTCCATGCTTGTTTCTGGCGTTCAGCGCCAGCTCTATGCTCTGTTCTGGCGTTGAACGCCGGCCAGATGCTCCTTACTGGCGTTTAAACGCCAGTAAGTCCTTCCTCCAAGGTGTGATTTTTCTTCTACTGTTTTTGATTCTGTTTTTAATTTTAGTATTTTTTTTGTGACTCCACATAATCATGAACCTACTAAAACACAAAATAACAATTAAATAAAAATAAAATTAGATAAAAATAAAAATTGGGTTACCTCCCAACAAGTGCTTTTTTAATGTCAGTAGCTTGACAGTGGGCTCTCATGGAGCCTTAGAGAAGTTCAGAGCATGATGAAGGTCTCCCAACACCAAACTTAGAGTTTGAATGTAGGGTCTTCTCAACACCAAACTTAGAGTTTGGTTGTGGCCTCCCAACACCAAACTTAGAGTTTGACTGTGGGGGCTTTGTTTGACTCTATACTGAGAGAAGCTTTTCATGCTTCCTCTCATTACCAAATAACTTGGCATTTAGCTTCATGATGGCTCCTAGATATTGAGCAACTTGCTCTCCAGTTACATCGTCATCCTCTTCAGAGGAAGAATAGTCTTCAGAGCTCATGAATGGCAGAAGGAGCTTTAATGGAATTTCTATGGTCTCTATATGAGCCTCAGATTCCTTTAGGTCCTCAATAGGGAACTCCTTCTTGCTTGAGAGACGTCCCATGAGGTTTTTCTCATTAGGATTTTCATCCTTCTCCTTCCTTGTGCATTCGGCCATATTGATTTCATCAATGGCCTTGCACTCTCCCTTTGGATTCTCTTCTGTATTGCTTGGGAGAATACTGGGAGGAGTTTCAATAATTTTCTTACTCAGCTTGCCCACTTGTGCCTCCAAATTTCTAATGGAGGATCTTGTTTCACTTATGAAACTTAAAGTGGCCGTAGACAGATCAGAGACTATGTTTGATAAGTTAGAGGGACTCTGTTCAGAATTCTCTGTCTGTTGCTGAGAAGATGATGGAAAAGGCTTGTTATTGCTTAGCCTATTTCTTCCACCATTATTAAAGCTTTGTTGAGGCTTTTGTTGATCCTTCCATGAGAAATTTGGATGATTTCTCCATGATGAATTATAGGTGTTCCCATAAGGTTCACCCATGTAATTTACCTCTGCTATTGCAGGGTTCTCAGGATCATAAGCTTCTTCAGAAGCTGCCTCTTTAGTACTGTTGGATGCATTTTGCCATCCATTTAGACTTTGAGAGATCATGTTGACTTGCTAAGTCAACACTTTGTTCTGAGCCAATATGGCATTCAGAGCATCAATTTCAAGAACTCCCTTCCTCTGAGGCGTTCTATTATTCACGGAATTCCTCTTAGAAGTGTACTGATGATTGGATTTTTGACGGTTTAGAATTCACAAATGAATTCTCGTTGCAAGTATAGTTTCTAAACCAATCACTAATCCTTTCATACAAAAAGTTATTTGTCACTAAAACAAACCCCTAAAATTTATAAACTGAAGTATTCAAACCTCGGGTCGTTCTCCCTAGGAATTACAATAAATTGTCTTGTTATTGGTTAGGAATGTGTTTTGGGGTTTTGGATAAGAAGCATAAAAGTAAATGGCAATGAAAATAAACTAACAACTATAAAAAGGCTCTTGGCAAGGTATGAAAATTAGAAGTCCTATCCTAGTTATCCTTCTCAATTGTGATGAGAATTGTTCATTGCTACCACTTAGTTAACCCTTACTAAATAAAGAAAAGTCAAGTGGATGAATTGACTTGAGCCACAAGTCCTAGCCAACTCCCAAGGAAAGACTAACTTGAGTGCACTCCAAACCAATTAGCAATCTCTCCAATTACCAATCAACAAAGGAATTAAATAACTCAAGTGTCACTAATTACTCTACCTAGGCCAAGAGGAACAAAATCTATACTATATCTAGAAGAGGCATTTCAACAAACACATAAAAGGCAATAAAAGTAAACAACATAAATTGCAAGAATTAAAGAGAGATCTAACTACAAAGGCAAGAGATCAACAATAGAAAAGCAAAGAAGAACAATTATTATGAATTACCTCTTATTGAATTGAAAGAGAATAGGAGGAACAAAAGTAGATCTACAACAAAGTATAAGAACAACATAAAGAAAATTGCAACAAAAGAATGGAAGAATGGTGAATGTAACAACAAAGAATTGAAAGGTAGAAGTAGAAGAAAGCAAAGATTAAAACCTAGATCTAAGAACTAAACCTAATCCTAATCCTAATTCTAGAGAGAAGAAAGAGCTTCTCTCTCTAGAAACTACTTCTAACTAATCCTAATGAGTGTGTAATGAATGGAATGTGTGATCCCCCTTTGCTCTTCAATCCTTGGCTTTAAATAGCAGTTTAGGTGCCAAAGTTGGTTGGGATTAGGCCCCACAACCCTTGAGAATTCGTTGGTCACGTTTTCATTAAAAAATCATAGACTAGCACCGACGCGTACGCGCACAGCACGCGTACGCGTCCATGGGGTGATTCGCAGGTGCGCGCAAGCGCCAGGTGCGCGCGCGCGTCCATGGGCGAGTTCATCTTCTTTGACTTTTCATGATTTCTCCACTTTGTATGCTTTTCTCTTCACTCCTTTGATCCATTCCTAGCCCTTTTCAATCTGAAATCACTAACAAACATATCAAGGCATCTATTTGAATCAAAGGGAGATTAAAACCATCAAATTAAGGGTCTAAAAGCATGTTTTCATATCTAAGCACAAATAAGGAGACAATCACAAAACCATGCCATTTCATTGAATAAATGTGGGTAAAAGGTAATAAAATCCCCTAAAATCAATACAAGATAAACCCTACAAATGGGGTTTATCAACCTCCCCACACTTAAACCAAGCATGTCCTCATGCTTAAACCAAGAATGAAGTAAGGGTATGGCATTTATTCAATGGGAACTAACTAAATGCAATCTACCTATATGTAACTATCTAGATGAATGTAATTGCTTGGTCAAAATAAATCATTTTCCAAGGAGCATATATGCACAAGGGCTAAGGACTAGCAAGTCTAATCCACAATTGAATTGAGTTATTAAATATTTTTACAAACTTGCATGAGAAGAGATGGTCATAGGTGGAAACATGTAATTGAGCATTAAACCCTCACCGGATGTGTTTGCACTCTATTCTCATCTGTCGGTTCTCAATCAGGTTGGAGTAGAATCCAGTGATTCTTTTGCGTCTGTCACTAACGCCCAGCCTTCAGGAGTTTGAAGCTCGTCACAGTCATTCAATCCTGGAATCCTACTCGGAATACCACATACAAGGTTAGACTTTCCGGATTCCCATGAATGCCGCCATCAATTCTAGCTTATTCCACGAAGATTCTGATTATGGAATCCAAGAGATATGCGCCCGGCCTAAGGTAGAACGGAAGTGGTTGTCAATCACGCGCGTTCATAGGTGAGAATGATGATGAGTGTCACGGATCATCACATTCGTCATGTTGAAGTGCAAAGAATATCTTAGAACAGGAATAAATGAAATTTAAAGGAAAAGAGTAGTAATTGCATTAAAACTTGAGGTATAGCAGAGCTCCACACCCTTAATCTATGGTGTGTAGAAACTCCACCGTTGAAAATACATAAGTGAAAGGTTCAGGCATGGCCGAATGGCCAGCCCCCATGATCTGAGAACTAAACGTCCCAAGATGTCTAATACACCAGTAAAAAGTTCTATTTATAATAAACTAGCTACTAGGGTTTACAAAAGTAAGTAATTGAAGCATAAATCTACTTCCGGGGCCCACATGGTGTATGTTTGGGCTGAGATTGATCTATTCACGAGCTGAGGCTTCTTTTGGAGTTGAACGCCAACTTGTAATGTGTTTTGGGCGTTCAACTCTGGTTCGTGATGTGTTTCTGGCGTTTGACTCCAGACAGCAACATGAAACTGGCGTTGAGCGCCAGTTTACATCGTCTAATCACGAATAAAGTATGGATTATTATATATTTCTGGAAAGCTCTAGATGTCTACTTTCCAACGCCATTGAGAGCGCGCCATTTGAAGTTCTGTAGCCCCAAAAAATCCATTTTGAGTGCAGGGAGGTCAGATTCCAACAGCATCAGCAGTCGTTTGTCAGCCTCCTATCAGAGTTTTGCTCAGGTCCCTCAATTTCAGCCAGAAAATACCTGAAATAATAGAAAAACACACAAACTCATAGTAAAGTCCAGAAATGTGAATTTAGCATAAAAACTAATGAAAGCATCCCTAAAAGTAACTAGATCATACTAAAAACTACCTAAAAACAATGCCAAAAAGCGTATAAATTATCCGCTCATCACAACACCAAACTTAAATTGTTGCTTGTCCCCAAGCAACTGAAAATCAATTAGGATAAAAAGAAGAGAATATACTATAAATCCAAAAAATATCAATGAATATTAATTCTAATTAGATGAGCGGGACTCGTAGCTTTTTGCTTCTGAACAGTTTTGGCATCTCACTTTTTCCTTTGAAGTTTAGAATGATTGGCTTCTCTAGGAACTTAGAATTTCGGATAGTGTTATTGATTCTCCTAGTTAAATTTGTTGATTCTTGAACACAGCTACTATTATGAGTCCTGGCCATGGCCCTAAGCATTTTGTTTTCCAGTATTACCACCGGATACATAAATGCCACAGACACATAACTGGGTGAACCTTTTCAGATTGTGACTCAGCTTTGCTAGAGTCCCTAGTTAGAGGTGTCCAGAGCTCTTAAGCACACTCTTTTTGCTTTGGATCACGACTTTAACCACTCAGTCTCAAGCTTTTCACTTGGACCTGCATGCCACAAGCACATGGTCAGGGTCAGCTTGATTTAGACGCTTAGGCCTGGATTTTATTTCCTTGTGCCCTCCTGTCCATTGATGCTCAAAGCCTTGGATCCTTTTTACCCTTGCCTTTTGGTTTTAAGGGCTATTGGCTTTTTCTGCTTGCTTTTTCATTTTCTTTCTATTTTTTTCGCCAATTTTTTTCGCAAGCTTTTGCTTTTTCACTGCTTTTTCTTGCTTCAAGAATCAATTTCATGATTTTTCAGATCATCAATAACATTTCTCTTTGTTCATCATTCTTTCAAGTGCCAACAACTTTAACATTCATAAACAACAAGATCAAAATTATGCACTGTTTAAGCATTCATTCAGAAAACAAAAAAGTATTGTCACCACATCAATATAATTAAACTAATTTCAAAGACAATTTTCAAAATTCATGTACTTCTTATTCTTTTGAATTAAAATTTTTTTTCATTTAAGAGAGGTGAAGGATTTATGGAATTATTCATAGCCTTAAGACATAGTTACTAAATACTAATGATCATGAAGTAGAGACACAAAACATAGATAAACATGTAACATAAAAAAACCGAAAAACAGAGAGATAAGAACAAGAAAGTTTAAGGAATGAGTCCACCTTAGTGAGGGTGGCGCCTTTTGAAGGTCCAATGGTGCTTTTTGAGCTCCTTTATGTCTCTTCCTTGCTTCTGTTACATGATCCCTAGTGATTTTGGTGTTCCTATCCTTAGTTGCTTCCAATAATTATGTGGAGAAACATGTATCCCCTGAGGTATCTCAGGGATTTCTTGAAGAGGGAATTTCTCATGCTCTCTTGATGTGCAGTCAAATGCTCTTCTACTGAGCTATGGACCCTTGAGATGAATCTCTCCATCTCCCATGACTCAGAGGTGGAAGCTTTTGTCTTCTCTTTTCTCTTCTCTTTCTTTTCTCCTTTTTTTTTTGAGGTTTCTCTGGCCTTAGGTGCCATCAATGGTTATGGAAAAGCAAGAAAAGCAAAAAAAGCTATGCTTTTACCACACCAAACTTAGAATGTTGCTCGCCCTCGAGCAAAAAAAGAAAGAATAGAAGAAGGAGAAGAAGATATGGGGGAGAGGGAGAGATGTTTGTGTTTTGGCCATGTAGGGTGGGTTTGGGTGGGAAGGATGGATGGATGTGAGTGGTGAAGAGATGATGGGGAAGAGGGATTAAGGTGATTGGGGAAGAAGGGAGAAGGTGAGTTGAGGTAGGTGGGGATCCTGTGGGGTCTACAGATCCTGAGATGATCCTGTCCACAGATCCTGAGGTGTCAAGGATTTACATTCCTACACCAATTAGGCATGTAAAATGCCTTTGCATACAATTCTGGCGTTTAAACGCCGAGGTGATGCATGTTCTGAGCGTTCAACGCCCATGTGCAGCATGTTTCTGGCGTTAAGCGCCAGTTCCATGCTTGTTTCTGGCGTTCAGCGCCAGCTCTATGCTCTGTTCTGGCGTTGAATGCCGGCCAGATGCTCTTTACTAGCGTTTAAACGCCAGTAAGTCCTTCCTCCAGTGTGTGATTTTTCTTCTACTATTTTTGATTCTGTTTTTAATTTTAGTATTTTTTTCGTGACTCCACATGATCATGAACCTACTAAACACACAAAATAACAATTAAATAAAAATAAAATTAGATAAATAAAAATTAGGTTGCCTCCCAACAAGCGCTCTTTTAATGTCACTAGCTTGACAGTGGGATCTCATGGAGCCTTAGAGAAGTTCAGAGCATGATGAAGGTCTCCCAACACCAAACTTAGAGTTTGAATGTGGGATCTTCTCAACACCAAACTTAGAGTTTGGTTGTGGCCTCCCAACACCAAACTTAGAGTTTGACTGTGGGGGCTTTGTCTGACTCTGTACTGAGAGAAGCTTTTCATGCTTCCTCTCATTACCAAATAAATTGGCATTTAGCTTCATGATGACTCTTAGATATTGAGCAACTTGCTCTCCAGTTACATCCTCATCCTCTTCAGAGGAAGAATAGTCTTCAGAGCTCATGAATAGCCTTCGCGTTGCTTGTGCCACACTAGTTCACCACCCAGTTTTCTTTCTCTCTCTCTCTCTCCCAATCCTAATTCTCTCTTATTCTTTTATCCTTTTATTTTTCTTTCCTCATAATATTTATCTCTTTCTATTTTCAGTTCTTATTTGCTTGAGGACAAGCAAACCTTTAAGTTTGGTGTTGACGCTTCGCTTAAAGCTTTTCTGTTTATTCCTATGGCACCAAAAGGGAGGCGAATCATCTTCACGGAGGAGCACAACCTAAAGAATAAAGTGACTGCTAGGATAACTAAGGTGGTTGAGTTCCTTTCATTTTTATTCCTCCCCTCTTTTTTCTATGTTATATTCTGGCCTTCTGCTATTTTGCTTTGTTTGTTGCATGATCTTTTATTAGTTAGAATTCTAGGACTAGTTTTTTTTTTAATTTCTTTAATGCTGAAAAGATGTTTCATGTACCACTCACTGAACTTGAATCTAAAAAGCAAAGAAAAAGTAGTGATGTATTGCATGAGAAATTGAGTTTAATTCTAAGAATAGTCTTATTTACTTAAATGTGGTGGTATTTTCTGTGATTTTTGAATGCATGATATGAACAGTGTATATTTGAATTTGAATCAAGGGATGTTGATGTATAAGGAATAGGAATTTAGAGAATTATTATGCCTTCTCTGAAATAAATAAAAATTTAATCCTTGAAGCAAAAGAAACAGCGAAAAAAATAAAAATAAAATAAAAACAAGGTCCAAGGCTCTGAGCATCAATGACTAGGGAGGGTAGACATGATTAAAAGCTTAAAGAGTTGTTTCCCTAGTCATATGCTTGTAGTGTGATTGTGTCAAATAATCCTTGAGACAGAACACTTAGAGTCGAGATCAATTACATTTAACAAAGTATGCCAAAGACTTTGAGCACCACTGTCTGGGAGTAATTAAAAGAAAAATCAGAACTCAAAGAGAGTTCCCCAATTAAGTGCTTGTGGTGTTTCTGTGTCAAGTAACTCTTGAGATAAAACATTTAAAGTCACGGCTAGGCTCAAGGTGCAAAGCACCAAAGAAAAATAAATTAAAGTAAATTTTGCTGTGTTCAAGGATTAAACTGAAATATAAAGATCAGAGAATTCATAATATCATCCGGATTCTAATTCTGAATGACAATAACATTCTTGATTCAAAGGAGAGTGAGATGCCAAACCTATTCAGGATTACAGTTATAAACCCCACTATAAAAAGAGACATGAGCTTAATCGAACTCTCATTCTCATGCAAGTTCACATCATAAGCTTATATTAGTTTTGGTTACTTGAGGACAAGCAACAGTTTAAGTTTGGTGTTGTGATGCGTGAGCATCTTGTCTATCTTTTCCTAGTGAATTTGCATCTAATTTGTTGAGTTTAATTAAGAATTAATTATATTTTAGCCACTATGGATGCTATTTTGAGTTTTGTGCAAATTTAGTTATTTTAGGTAGCATTCGGAGGGATTTGATGAAGTTTCTAAAGAGAAAAAGAAGAAACCAAAGAGATGACCAGCGAAGACTGACGCGGATGCATGGCTCACGCGACCGCGCGGAATGGAGAAATCGCAATGACGCGATCGTGTGCTTGACGCGAACGCGTGGACTGGAATCTGCACAAATGACGTGAGCGCGTGGACGACGCGGACGCGTCACATGCGCGATCTGCAAAAATACAAATGACGCTGGTTACGATTTCTGGACTGTTTTTGACCCACTTTCCATCCCATAAAACACAGATTAGAAGCTGCAGAATGGACAAATCAAGTGGTCCCCAACCATCAACTGAAGATCTGTTAATTAATTCGAATTTAAATTTAAATCTTATCTTTTATATTATTTTTAATTTTTGATTTTAAACCTATTAGGATTAGTAATAAATAGGAACTCTGTACATTTAGACTGTATCAGATTGTTACCAGAATCCTTATTTTTCTTCTCTGAACCATGAGCAACTAATCCTTCATTGTTAAGGTTAGGAGCTCTGTCTATTTGTAATGGATTAATTCGTTTGATCTTTCTAATTTGTTCATGTTTTGATCTATATTTCAATAATTGTTTTCGCTCTTAATTTAATGAATATTGGGTGGAACGGAAGTATGACCCATGTTCTAATTGAGTTCTTATAAAACTTGGAAAAGCTCTTTACTTGAACAATAGCTTGGAAACATATTATCCTAAATTTTAATTATTTGGATTTAATGGGATACGTGACATATAATCCCCTTATTTTTGGGTAATTAGAATTTTTGTGGCATATAAACTGAAAATTGATTTTTACCCTCTAATTGGAAGTAACTGACCAAGGAATTGGCAGTTAATGAATTTTAGAGGAGACTAGGAAGGTCTAAGGAATTAGGGCCTAGTCACATATAGTTTGCCATGAAATTATATCTTGCATGATTAAATTAGTTAGTAATAAAAATTAATCCGGAAAAATAGATAACTCTGAAACCTTAACTATCTTCTCATTATATTATTCCCAACTTATTTATTTGTCTGTGTATAATGCTCTTTGGATGCCAAAATACTCTTTTCTGCTTGCCTAACTAATCCTATCGAACACTATTGTTGCTTGATCCATCAATCCTCGTGGGATCGACCCTTACTCACGTAAGGTATTACTTGGTACGACCCGGTGCACTTGCCGTTTAGTAAGTGTGGGTTAAAAATACCGCAGCACCTGGCGGCCTGTTTTCACGTCCGATGGACTCCCTATCTTGGAAGTGAATTTTTGGCTCTTTTGCCCAATTTTCTCTAATAAAATCCCAATTTTAAGCTAATTATAACTCTCAAGATGCAACAATTAAGGTCCAAGATTAATTATCCACATCATTAGATGCTTTAATTACATCCAAAAAATTGAAGACGCTAGAAGATTAGCTATTGTTCTCTCTAGAAGCATAAGAGATTCGATCATTTAGATTTTAATTTGAATTTTTGTTTTGAATTTAAAATTGAAGACAATAGCTTATCTTTCTCTCTGGAAGATAAGTAGTGATCTTATCTCTTCGAAGGATAAGATTTGTTTAATTTGAAATTTGAATTCTAGAATTTAGGCTATAAATAAGTGAACCTTGTTCACAGAGAGGACAATCCAATTTCCTCCGAAATATCTTCATCTTGTTTTTCTTTCACTTTCCCATGGGTAACTAATCCTCTGTCAAACGGTTAGGAGCTCTGTTTATGTTTTCAATGGGTTATTAATCTAAGTTTACATTATTTTGAAGTCTTGCATTGATCTATTTCATGATTGAGTTATTCATCTTCATTCGGATTAGTTGATCGAAGGGTATGCTAATCTCTTTTGAATTCATTTATTATAATTGAGAAATTTGATATTTGAATTAAATCTTGAAAACTCTTTTTCATGACTTTTTGAATTCGACTAGGGATAGTGGTTCAATTAGTGTGTGACACATGCATGATTTTCAATCACTCTAATTTTGAATAAGTGACATATAATTTGGATTAGAACAACGTTTGAAAATTGTGTGATCTTTTAAGATTTAACTAGATAGGCTTAGTTTGAATACATGACATATAATTTGGCCTAAAGACTACTTTTAAATCTTATTTGAACTTGAAATAATTTTTTATGCTTAATCTCTTGATTAATTAATTGAGGACTAATTAATGCTTGAGAAACTGAGAAGCCAAGGAATTGGAAATTAGTTACTAAATATTTGTCGTGAAAGATCTTTGCAACTTCAAGATAAGTAAATAAGGTTTGATTTCTCTAAGAGTATAAACATCTTTGAAACCCTTGACTCTTATCATCACTGTCTTCTCAAATCAACATTCAAGTCTATGTCCGCAAGCATTCAAGACTCAAGATATTAGCAAGACTTAATCTTGCCCCTTTCAAATAAGGTTTTATTAATCTAATTTGGTATTTAATATGTCCTTTGATTGCTCAATCTTTTAATCCTCGTGAGAACGATATCCACCCACTGTGGTATTACTTGTGCCATCCGTTGCACTTGTTGTAACACCCTAATTTTTAGTCCTAATTTTAACATCTCATGAGCGTACCAAAAGTTCAGGCATTACTTACCTCTAAACCTTTTTATTCTATACTATTTTTATTTAATATTAAGACTTTGCGAATACAAACCGAAACTTTTACCAAGAAAACGAAAAGTCGGTACTCTAAATAATTTAATCACAAAATTATATATGTCCACATAGCATTATATACATAGACTTACTCAAAGATCCTCAAATACAATTCCAACCCCTCTAAAAACTAAAACAATAAATGACGAGGGGAAAATAAAATCTAAGAACTCAACTTGCAAACAAAAATTTCAATGCTCTTGTAGTTTCGCACTAAGCCTCAAAACCTGTAGCTGAAAGGGGGTGGAAATAAGGGTTGAGAAATAGGGAGTTCTTAGTAGGGTCGGAGTTAGAAGTTAAGTTCATTTTGTATATACTTGGTCAGCAACAACAGCCAACAAAGTACGAGCCATTTCAACAATTATAGAACACAAAACCCAATCACAAGCACACACAATCATAGAAAACACGTTCACAAACAAATATGCGCAAACAAGCATGATGCATGTCTATCCCTAGTGCAGGTAATGAGCTCATCTGTCAGTTTTGACCCACTCCCGACGCAACTCAGCAACCTTTGTCTGAGTTTGGTTTCTAGTGTCATAACCTCTGTAAGCAACCTCTGTCTTTGATGAGCGGATAATTTATACGCTTTTTGGCATTGTTTTTAGGTAGTTTTTAGTATGAATTAGTTAGTTTTTAGTATATTTTTATTAGTTTTTATTCAAAATTCACATTTCTGGACTTTACTATAAGTTTGTATATTTTTTTATGATTTTAGATATTTTCTGGCTGAAATTGAGGGACCTCACAAAAAATCTTATTCAGAGGCTGAAAAAGGACTGCAGATGCTGTTGGATTCTATCTTTCTTGCACTCAAAATGGAATTTTTGGATCTAGAAAAGTCCAATTGGCGTGCTCTCAATTGATTTGGAAAGTAGACATCTTGGGCTTTCCAGAAATGTATAATAGTTTATACTTTGCCTGAGATTTGATGTCCCAAACTGGCGATCCAGGTCAGCATAAAAATTCTGGCGTAAAACACCCAAACTGGAATAAAAGTTGGAGTTAAACGCGCAAACTGGCACCAGAGCTGGCGTTTAACTCCAAGAGAAGCCTATGCACGTGAAAGCTTCAATGCTCAGTCCAAGCACACACCAAGTGGGCCCCAAAAGTGGATTTCTGCACCATTTACTTATTTCTGTAAACCCTAGGTTACTAGTTCTCTATAAATAGGACCTTTTACTATTGTATTTTCATTCTTTTGATCATCTTTGATCTTGGGATTAGGTCTTTGAACCCTTTCTATTGTTTCATGTTATTTGAGAGGCATGGCCTAGACCTTGTTCTTATGTATTTTCAACGGCGGAGTTTCTACACACCATAGATTAAGGTGTGGAGCTCTGCTGTTCCTCATGAATCATTGCAATTACTACTATTTTCTATTTAATTCAAGATTATTCTTGTTCTAACATATTCACTCATACTTCAACCTGGTGGAAGTGATGATCCGTGACACTCATCATTATCCTCCTTTATGAACGCGTGCCTGACAACCACCTCCATTCTATCTGCTAGAGCTTGAGTGTGTATCTCTTGCCCTCCTGGTTCACGATGTATGGTTGCCTCTCCTGACAACAGAGCTTCCATTCCGTGCGACCAGAGTCTTCGTGGTATAAGCTAGAATCACATGGGTAACATTCTTGAGATCCGAAAAGTTTAAACCTTGTCTGTGGTATTCCGAGTAGGATTTGGGATGGGATGACTGTGACGAGCTTCAAACTCGTGAGTGTTGGGCGCAGTGACAGTGTGCAAAAGGATCAATGGATCTTATTCCGATATGATCGAGAACCGACAGATGATTAGCCATGTAGGAAACTATAGAGGACTATTTTCACTGAGAGGATGGATGGTAGCCATTGACAACGGTGATCCACCTATATACAGCTTGCCATGGAAAGGAGTATGAATGATCAGATGAAGGCAATAGGAACGCAGAGGCTCAGAGGGAACAAAGCATCTTCATACGCTTATCTGAAATTCCCACCAATGAATTCCATAAGTATTTGTATCCTATTTTCTATTCTATTTTGTTTTTCAATTATCAAAACCCCATATCCAGTTGAATCCGCCTGATTGAGATTTACAAGATGACCATAGCTTGCTTCAAGCCGACAATCTCCGTGGGATCGACCCTTACTCACGTAAGTTATTACTTGGACGACCCAGTGCACTTGCTGGTCAGCTGCACAAAGTTGTGTATCACGATTTTGTGTACCAAGTTTTTGGCGCCGTTGCCAGAGATTGTTCGATTTTGGACAACTGACAGTTCATCTTGTTTCTTAGATTAGGTATTTTTCTTTTTATTTTCTTCTTCATAAATTTTTAGAATAAATTCTAGAGTTTCAGATGATGCTTTCATCATCAGAGGAGCTAGTTGATTCCCATCAATTTGGCTATTGTATGCAATGTCCTGCTGAAGCTCTAGACTAACATTGCATGGTTCCTGGAATTCGTATTAAAAATTTTGAGTTTCTTATTTTCTTCTTCAAAATAATTTTTGAAAAAATACAAAAAATTTTATAAAATCATAAAAATAAAAAATATTTTGTGTTTTTTATTTGAGTCTAGTGTCAATTTTTAAGTTTGGTGTCAATTGCATGTTTTTATTTTTTTTTTTGCATTTTTCGAGATATATGCATGGTGTTCTTCATGATATTCAAGTTGTTCTTGATGATTTTCTTTGTCTGATCTTTAAATTCTCTTGTTTTATGTCTTTGGTTGTTTCTCATGTGCATTTTCAAATTGTTAGTGTCTCTAGTATGAAAATTTCTAAGTTTGGTGTCTTGCATATCTTTCTTTTCTTTTCTTAAAAATTTTCAAAAAAAAAATATGTTCTTGATGTTCATCTTGACATTCAAAGTGTTCTTGCATGCATTGTTTATATGATCTTAGTTTTTCATGATTAGTTTCATTTTTCTGTTTTTCTCTCTCATCATTAAAAATTCAAAAAAAATTATGTCTTTTTTAAGTCAATAATATAGAGAATTGAAGATTCAGAACATACAGCAAAGGAATCACAGAGAAAAAACTGGGCGTTTAAAACGCCCAGTGAAGAAGGAATTCTGGCGTTTAAACGCCAGCCAGGGTACCTGGCTGAGCGTTTAACGCCCAAAAAGGTAGAAAAGTGGGCGTTAAACGCCAGGATGGCACCAAGGAGAAAATTTTGTTTTCAAAACATATCTTTTTCAATTTTCCAAGTTTTAAAACTGATTTTTCAAAATCTTATCTTTTTCATATCTTCTCATATCAATTATATCTTTTTCAAAATCAAATCTTTTTCATTTTTTATTTTTTTTCGAAAATCCTTGATAACAATTTATGTTGTGATTCAAAAACTTCAAGTTTGTTACTTTCTTGTTAAGGAAGGTTCAATATTTGAATTTTAGAATCATATCTTTTAATTTCTTGTTAGTTAAGTCATCAATTTTAAAAATCAAATCTTTTTCAAAAATTTGCTTTTCAATCATATCTTTTCAAACATATCTTTTTCAATCAAATCTTTTTCAACCATATCTTTTCAATCATATCTTTTTAAAAATCAAATTTTTCTTCAATAATATCTTTTCAATCACATCTTTTCAAAATCATATCTTTTTAAAATCAATTTTTTTTCAATCATATCTCTTTTAATTTGATTTCAAACTTTCTTTTTCTAACTTCTTATCTTTTTTAAAATTATTTTCAAATCTTTTTCAACTAATCACTATTTCTTATCTTTTTCGAAAATCACTAACCACTTTTTCAAAAATCTTTTTAATTTTTAAAAAATCTCTCTCTCATCTCTTTCTATTTAAACACTAACACTTATCCTCCTTTGATAATTCGGACCCCCTCTCTCTCTATAAGTTCGAATTCCTCTCTCTACCTCATCTTTCTATTCTTCTTTTCCTCTGACACATCAAGGAATCTCTATACTGTGACATAGAGGATTCCATACTTTTTTTTGTTTTCGTCTCTTTTATATGAGTAGGAACAAAGATAAAAGTATTCTTGTTGAAGCTAATCCTGAACCTGAAAGGACTCTGAAGAGGAAGCTAAGAGAAGCTAAAGCATAACTCTCTGGAGAGGACCTGACAGAAATCTTCGAAAGAGAAGAAGACATGGCAATTGAAAATAGCAACAATGCCAACAATGCAAGGAAGGTGCTTGGTGACTTTACTGTACCAACTCCCGACTTCTATGGGAGAAGCATCTCTATTCCTACCATTAGAGTAAACAACTTTGAGCTTAAGCCTCAATTAGTTTCTCTAATACAACAGAATTGCAAGTTTCATGGACTTCCATTGGAAGATCCTCATCAGTTGTTGGCTGAATTTTTGCAAATCTGTGACACTGTTAAGACCAATGGAGTTGATCCCAAGGTCTACAGGCTTATGCTTTTCCCTTTTACTGTGAGAGATAGAGCTAGTATATGGTTGAACTCACAATCTAGAGACAGCTTGAACTCTTCGGAAAAGCTGGTCAACGCCTTCTTAGCTAAATTCTTTCCACCTCAAAAGATGAGTAAGCTTAGAGTGGAAGTTCAAACCTTCAAACAGAAGGAAGGTGAATCCCTCTATGAAGCTTGGGAAAGATACTGGCAATTAATCAGAAGGTGTCCCTCTGACATGCTTTCAGAATGGAGCATCATAGGTATCTTCTATGATGGTCTGTCTGAGTTATCCAAGATGTCATTAGACCATTCTGCAGGTGGATCTATTCATCTAAAGAAAACGCCTACAGAAGCTCAAGAACTCATTGAAATAGTTGCAAATAACCAAGTTCATGTACACTTCTAAAAGAAATCCTGTGAATAATGGAACAACCCAGAAGAAAGAGTTCTTGAGATTGATACTCTGAATGCCATATTGGCTCAGAACAAATTATTGACTCAACAAGTCAATATAATGTCTCAAAATCTGACTGGATTGCAAGCTGCATTTAGCAGTACTAAAGAAGCCTCCTCTGTAGGAGAAGCTTATGACCCTGTGAATCCTGCAATGGAAGAGGTGAATTACATGGGAGAACCCTATGGAAACACCTACAATTCTTCGTGGAGAAATCACCCAAATTTCTCATGGAAGGATCAATAGAAGCCTCAACATGGTTTCAACAACAATAATGGTGGGAGAAATAGGTTTGGCAATAGCAAACCTTTCCCATCATCTTCTCAGTAACAGACAGAGAACTCTGAGCAGAATTGTTCTGGCTTAGCAACCATAGTCTCTGATCTATCTAAGATAACACTAAGTTTCATTAATGAAACAAGATCCTCCATTAGAACTTTAGAGGCACAAGTAGGTCAGCTGAGTAAAAAGGTTACTGAAACTCCTCTTAGCACTCTCCCAAGCAATACAGAAGAAAATTCCAAGAGAGAGTGCAAGGCCATAACCATGACCAACATGGCCGAACCTGGAGAGAGTGAGGAGGACGTGATTCCCAGTGAGAAAAACCTCAAGGGATGTCCTCTGAACGAAAAGGAGTTCCCCTTTGATGTGTGGAAAATGATCCAACACAAAACTCACCGGCAAGTGTACCGGGTCGCATCAAGTAATAATAACTCACATGAGTGAGGTCGATCCCACAGGGATTGAGGGATTGAGCAATTTTAGTTCAGTGGTTGATTTAGTCAAGCGAATTAAGTATTGGTTGAGTGATTTTGTATCCAACAGTAAGTAAATGACAAAAAATGTAAAGTGGGAGGGGTGAATTGCAGAAATTAAAGAGAACTGAAAGTAAAAGAGCTGAATCTTAAAGAACAAGAAATTAAATGACTGAAACATAAAGTGCAAGAAATATAAATTGCTTGAATGAAAAAGGGAGTTGAGGATTGGGAATTCAGAATTTAAGCAATGGGCAATTAAATTGCAACAATTAATAAAGCAGAAGTTGAATTAGAAATAACTAGAATTCAAACAGAAAATGGAATTGAATTGCAGCAGGGGTTCACAGAAGAACCAAAAGGGGAAATGGGATCTCAGAACTCCAGAGACTAGATAGCAAAGTCTAAATCTCAATTGCCTTCCCAGATCCAAGTTCACAAAGCAATTAACAAGAAATTTAAGAAGAAGCAGTAAAGGAAATGTAATTGAACTCAATTATGCAGAATATGAATTAAAGAGATCTTGAATGGAGATTGAGACAGAAATTCCTCAATTCTTCACACCCAAGATTCAAACAAGAAAAGTAAAAATGCTTAAGCAAGAACGAGGAAGAAGAAAGATCAATTCTCCTCCCCAATTCTCTGAAATCTCAGTCCCTAGCTCTCAATGAGTCTCCAAATTAAAAAATCAAAAGAAGGTTCAAAAGTCAAAAATCAAAGGAAAGTTCCTAATTACATCAAACTAACTCCTATTTATACACTTTCTATTCTTGGATTTTGGAATTTGGATGGGCTTTTGATTTGGTGAAGAATTGAATTTCATTGGATTTTTAATCCAATTTCAGCCCATGAAGAAAGTAGCTCCCAGGAGGCTGCCCTGCCCTTGTGGAGGGCAGGGCAAGAAATGATGCGTGCGGCCTTGTGCGTGCGTGCGTGGTGCGTTGGTGCTTGCAGGATGCTGCCCTGCCCTTGTGGAGGGCAGGGCAGAACTTTTTGGTGCGCCAGATTTTGCTGCCCGTGCGTGTGTGCTGGCTGGCCGAGGCTCCTTGGTGCGCCAATCTTGTGCGCGTGTGTGCATCACCAAAATGCTGCCCTGCCCTTGTGGAAGGCAGGGCAATGTGCCAAGGTTTAAGCTCAGCGTTCGAAACTCGGGTGACGCGCACGCTACCTCTTTTCCTTGATTTTCTTGGCACCAAAGTAAGGCCTAGTTCCTTGCTTCCTCATGGTGCCGTGTTCGATCCTTGTGGCAAGCATTGGTAGGCTTTTTCCTTTGATTTATTTTCCATGAAAGCCCGATATTGCTCTTGAGGAGGGCAGGGCAGAGTTTTTGTTCTTCTTGATCCTTAGCATCAAATTGTGCTCCGCCCTTGAGGAGGGCAGGGCAGTGTTGCTTCTCAAGCTTGTTTCATTATGTTGCCCTCCTAGAGGGCAGTGTGCCCTTGTGGAGGGCAATGTTTGCTTCCTCCCTTCCATGCGGCACACTTCTCCTTCCCTTGGGCCACGCTTTCTTTAAGCCACACTTTTCCTCTTTTCTTCCTTTCTTCATCTACAAGAAACCAAAACAACCACTCAAAGTATCTCTAAACTCATAAGGTTTATAATTCATTAAAAATCACTTAATTCTTACTTAAACCTCATGATTTTGCATCAATTTAATGATGGTTGCTTGATTTAAAGAAGCTATGCATTTTCATTCCAAATCACTTACTTAGGATGCAAGAAAGTGCATAAAGACTAGTAAAACAAGTGAAATTAGCTTGAAAAATGGGTATATGATGACCCGTCATCACAACACCAAACTTAATTCTTGCTTGTCCCCAAGCAAGCATCAAAACTAAGAGAAAATAAAATGAACAAGAAAAGAAACATATCCTTATTAGGCATATAGCAGAACTTAACTTATGGAGTTTTTATGCAGACAATGATAACTCAATTATTGTTGCTATTACATAATATACATTCTTCCTCAAAAGCTTGCTAAACTTGCTGTTATAAGGTTTATTCTTTCTTTGCTCCCTTGCTAACTTTTCTTTTCTCATGTTGCTTATCAAGCTTATTATTCTTTGAAGGCTTGGTGTCTAATATTGTAGTAGTAGCCTTTGGCTTTATTTTTAATCAACATCTTCCACCACAGACACATGGCTCACTACTTCTTCCTAGGATCATTGATGCCCAGCATCTCTTTGGATAACTAAATGCTCTGTATCTAGGTTGCTCTTTATTGTGGACTTTCAATTGGTCATCCCAAATCAGTTGATCTAAGTGATCGGGTTTTGAAATATCCCTCAGAATTTACTTATCCAAGCACATCCTAGTACAAGAACACCACAGGCATGTGTCCTAGGGTCCAAGCTATTGGTGTCCAGCCTTTATTCTTTTGTTTTTCTTGCCACATTGGCTTTTTCTTCTTCCTTTTCTTTCTGTTTTATTTTTGTTTTCAAGGGCTTTTTCTTTACTAATAAGAACCTTTATAACAGCAAGCTAGCTCACTCTTTAATGAAAATGACATCATGCAGCAATTATTTTATGAGTTATGCATTTAATCAAACACATACACCACCATTAACTTTCATTCTAACTTATGCAACATTGGATATTTACTTTCTAATTCAAACAATTCTCTTTTATTCAAGCATATGGGAAACAAAACAAAATTCAAGCTAAGTGATGAATGACAAGCATTATGCAGATTATCATACTTGATTAAACAACTTCACTTGCAACTAGATAAACACTTTAGCAGGATATATAATGGTTCCCATGTTCAAAACAATTCACAGCAGCAAGGATTAAGTTTAAATACAACCTTTGAAGTTGCAGACCTTTGATTCTTCCTTCTGTTGTGTTCTCTTTGAGTTAAAATGCACAATATCTTCAATTGTTGACTCATGTCCTGCATAATTCTCAAAGTTGCTTGCTTCTCAAGCCCTTAAGTGTATGGTTAGTATGCATAAATTGAGTGTGGCTCTTAGATTTATTTTGGTGTGGGAACACCAAACTTAATTGTTTGCCACTGTCTCTGATGCAACAAGTTAACCATATGTGAAACCTTGTGTCCTTGCTAAAGATTATGGAATTAAAGCTAGAAAGCAACTAAATAGTTGAAAAATTTGTTTGATTGCTTAGAGCTAGCACTTTGCAAAAGGTGAGAATGTGTTTTTAAATGAAATTTTTGGTGGAACATCAAACTTAGAATCTTTCATTCTCCCTTAAATTGTTTTGGTGTGCAACACCAAACTTAGCTCCTTGCAATGCATACCAATTATTCAACCTCTTTATTGAAAAAGCTATGAAAAGAGAACTACCTCAGGTTGGGTTGCCTCCCAACAAGCGCTTCTTTATTGTCACTAGCTTGACATCTTCCATTCTACTGATCATGAAAGTTTCATATTACAGTGCCTTAGCTTGTCTTTCTTCACTGTGAACTTCCTTCCGGTTTCCTCTTTGATGACCTCTATGAATTCTTATGGAAGGATCTTAGTCACAATGTAGTGATCAGACAACTGTGGGGACACCTTTATGGTTTGAATGTTTATCATTACTCTATCCCCTAGTGAAAATTTTCCAGTGGGGATTTTCTGCTTTTCTTTAATTCTATCCTCTGTCTCTCCTTGAAAGAATTCCTTGTCGTGTTTTTCTTGGCTGGTACTTTCTTTGTCCAAGGTTTTCTTACTTTCCTCTTTGATCTTTTTCCATCCCTCCTTCTTTGTGGCATCTTCATTGTTAGTTGGTTTGTCTTCAGTGGTTCTGAGGAAAGTATTTGTTTTCTTCTCACCCATTTCTGCAAAGTACTTCGCCAATTGAGCTATCTGCTCCTCAATTCCTCTGATTGACATCTCTTGGTTCCTTGTTATCTCCTCTTGGTGTTTCATCATTCTCTCTATTAAGATCTCCAAGTTCGTGATCCTCTGAGAGTCTTGTGAGATTGGTCGGTTATGAGATGTTAAAGGTTGGAAGGGTGGGTGTGGTGGCGGCATGTAGTGGTTGTTGTTACCATAATGGTGTTTTTGCTGGTTTGTGAAGTTGGGGTTGTTGTAATTGAAGTTTCTTGGTTCGTGATTTTGGTACTCGGTCCTTCTCCAGTTGGAATGAGTCTGGAAGTGTGTGTTTTGTGAGTATTGGCCTTGATTGGCATTGGTGGAAGAGTGATGTTGGTTGTTTGTGGTCATGGATTTGCCCTGGTTGGAACTTCCTTGTTCTTGATGTCGGGACTCCCCCATTCTTAGATAAGAATGGGGCCTCCATGGTGGAAATTGGGCATTCACTACAGCAGACTACAGGCAATCAACTTTTCTATCCCTCAGCTCCATGTGTTGCTGCATTTGATGATGCATTTGTTTGTTCAGGTTCATGGATGCCTTCATTCCTTCAAGTTTCATCACTTCTTTTTCTGAAATTGCATTCTGTGGTTTCTCGCATGAGTGTTGGTTGATGACTCCTTTGTCATTGAAATTTGCAATTCTTTGGGCAGTTGTTGTTGCTTTGAGTAGGCCATCTGAGAAGTAGTCCACTGCTTTTCTTGTTTCTGGGGTTAGTCCTTCATAAAAAGCTCGAAAACCCATTTTATCAGTTGCTTTCTTGTATCTTTTCCAGGTCTTGAAAAGTGGTTATTCTTCCCCTTGTGTGAATAGATGTTTCTCCTCTTTCAGCTGGATGATCTGTCAGGATGAGGAGAATTTGGCCAGAAATTTAGTGACCAAATCATCCCAACTAGTGATACTTCCTTGGGGAAAAGTTTCAAACCATTGTGCAGCTTCACCCTTTAATGAGAAAGGGAATAACAGGATCTTATAAGTGTCATGATCTGGACCATCAGTTTTGACAGCATTACAAGTCCTCAGAAAAGTGGATATGTGTTGTTGAGGATCTTCCAATGGATTTCCGTCATAAGAACAATTGTTCTTGATGAGTGTAATGAGTGGTGGCTTCATGTCATGATACTCTTCGTCTGTAGAGACTTGATTTCCTGTGGCACGCAAACAATCAGGAGGAACAAACAGCAGCACTCTTGAGAATTGAGTGCAGTTAGTTGAGATAAACTCTCAAACAGTTAGTGAGTTGATAGAGGCAATTTCTCAAACAGTTAGTGTGTTAGTTAAAAATAAAGAAAAGGTGCTTGATCTAGACCTCCACTTCACTTAATCATTGTCAATCTATTTCAATCCCCGGCAACGGTGCTAAAAACTTGATGTGTGGAAAACGATCCAACACAAAACTCACCGGCAAGTGTACCGGGTCGCATCAAGTAATAATAACTCACATGAGTGAGGTAGATCCCACAGGGATTGAGGGATTGAGCAATTTTAGTTCAGTGGTTGATTTAGTCAAGCGAATCAAGTATTGGTTGAGTGATTTTGTATCCAACAGTAAGTAAATGACAGAAAATGTAAAGTGGGAGGGGTGAATTGCAGAAATTAAAGAGAACTGAAAGTAAAAGAGATGAATCATAAAGAACAAGAAATTAAATGACTGAAACTTAAAGTGCAAGAATATAAATTGCTTGAATGAAAAAGGGAGTTGAGGATTGGGAATTCAGAATTTAAGCAATGGGCAATTAAATTGCAACAATTAATAAAGCAGAAGTTGAATTAGAAATAACTAGAATTCAAACAGAAAATGGAATTGAATTGCAGCAGGGGTTCACAAAAGAACCAAAAGGGGAAATGGGATCTTAGGACTCCAGAGACTAGATAGCAAAGTCTAGATCTCAATTGCCTTCCCAGATTCAAGTTCACAAAGCAATTAACAAGAAATTTAAGAAGAAGCAGTAAAGGAAATGTAATTGAACTCAATTATGCAGAATATGAATTAAAGAGATCTTGAATGGAGATTGAGACAGAAATTCCTCAATTCTTCACACCCAAGATTCAAACAAGAAAAGTAAAAATGCTCAAGCAGGAACGAGGAAGAAGAGAGATCAATTCTCCTCCCCAATTCTCTGAAATCTCAGTCCTTAGCTCTCAATGAGTCTCCAAATTCAAAAATCAAAAGAAGGTTCAAAAGTCAAAAATCAAAGGAAAGGTCCTAATTACATCAAACTAACTCCTATTTATACACTTTCTATTCTTGGATTTTGGAATTTGGATGGGCTTTTGATTTGGTGAAGAATTGAATTTAATTGGATTTTTAATCCAATTTTAGCCCATGAAGAAAGTAGCTCCCAGGAGGCTGCCCTGCCCTTGTGGAGGGCAGGGCAGGAAATGATGCGTGCGGCCTTGTGCGTGCGTGCGTGGTGCGTTGGTGCTTGCAAGATGCTGCCCTGCCCTTGTGGAGGGCAGGGCAGAACTTTTTGGTGCGCCAGATTTTGCTGCCCGTGCGTGTGTGCTGGCTGGCCGAGGCTCCTTGGTGCACCAATCTTGTGCGCGTGTGTGCATCACCAAAATGCTGCCCTGCCCTTGTGGAGGGCAGGGCAATGTGCCAAGGTTGAAGCTCAGCGTTCGAAACTCGGGTGACGCGCACGCTACCTCTTTTCCTTGATATTCTTGGCACCAAAGTAAGGCCTAGTTCCTTGCTTCCTCATGGTGCCGTGTTCGATCCTTGTGGCAAGCATTGGTAGGCTTTTTCCTTTGATTTATTTTCCATGAAAGCCCGATATTGCTCTTGAGGAGGGCAGGGCAGAGTTTTTGTTCTTCTTGATCCTTAGCATCAAATTATGCTCCGCCCTTGAGGAGGGCAGGGCAGTGTTGCTTCTCAAGCTTGTTTCATTATGTTGCCCTCCTAGAGGGTAGTGTGCCCTTGTGGAGGGCAATGTTTGCTTCCTCCCTTCCATGCGGCACACTTCTCCTTCCCTTGGGCCACGCTTTCTTTAAGCCACGCTTTTCCTCTTTTCTTCCTTTCTTCATCTACAAGAAACCAAAACAACCACTCAAAGTATCTCTAAACTCATAAGGTTTATAATTCATTAAAAATCACTTAATTCTTGCTTAAACCTCATGATTTAGCATCAATTTAATGATGGTTGCTTGATTTAAAGAAGCTATGCATTTTCATTCCAAATCACTTACTTAGAATGCAAGAAAGTGCATAAAGACTAGTAAAACAAGTGAAATTAGCTTGAAAAATGGGTATATGATGACCCGTCATCACTCTTTATGGAACTAAGGGAATCTGAGGCTCATACTGAGTCCATAGAGATTCTATTGAACCTACTTCTGCTATTCATGAGCTCTGAAGAATATTCTTCTTCTAAAGAGGATGAAGTTACTACTGAAGAGCAAGTTGCTCAGTATCTAGGAGCAATCATGAAGCTGAATGCCAAATTATTTGGTAATGAGACTTGGGAGGATGAACCTCTATTGCTCATTAAAGAACTAAATGCCTTGGCTCAGCTAAAGATACCTCAAAAGAAACCGAACCCTGGAAGGTTCTTAATACCTTGCACTATTGGCACCATGACCTTTGAGAAGGCTTTGTGTGACATGGGGTCAAGTGTAAATCTCATGCCACTCTCTGTAATGGAGAAACTAGGGATCTTTGAGGTACAAGCTGTAAGAATCTCACTGGAGATGGCAGATAATTTCGGGAAACAGGCTTATGGACTTGTAGAAGATGTATTAGTGAAAGTTAAAGGCCTTTTCATCCCTGCTGACTTCATAATCCTAGACACTGGAAAGAATAAGGACGAATCCATCATCTTTGGCAAACCCTTCCTAGCCACAGTAAAAGCTGTGATTGAACTAATTTTAAGATAAAATTCGAAATTCATGTACTTCTTGTTCTTTTATAATTAGAAATATTTTTCATTTAAGAAAGGTGAAGGATTCATAGGACATTCATAGCTTTAAGACATAGACACTAGACACTAATGATCATGTAATAAAGAAACAAACAGAGACAAAACATAAAGCATAAGGAATGAAAAACAGAAAAACAAATAACAAGAAAATTAAAGAACGGGTCCACCTTAGTGATGGCAGCTAGTTCTTCCTCTTAAAGATCCTATATAATGCTTGAGCTCCTCAATGTCTCTTCCTTACCTTTGTTGCTCCTCCCTCATGGCTCTTTGGTCCTCTCTTATTTCATGAAGGATAATAGAGTGCTCTTAGTGCTCTACCCTTAGTTACTCCATATTGGAACTCAAATCCCCTAAAGAGGTGTTGAGTTGCTCCCAATAGTTGTGTGGAGGAAAATGCATCCCTTGAGGTATCTCAGGGATTTCTTGATGGGGGACTTTCTCATGCTCTTGTTGAGGTCCATGTGTGGGCTCTCTTGTTTGCTCCATCCTCTTTTTAGTGATGGGCTTGTCCTCTTTAATGAGGATGTCTTCCTCTATGACAATTCTGGCTAAATTGCATCGGTGACAGATGAGATGAGAAAAGGCTAACCTTTCCAAAGTGGAGGGCTTGTCAGCCACCTTGTATAGTTCTAGAGGTATGATCTCATGAACTTTCACTTCCTCTCTAATCATGATGCTATGGATCATGATAGCCCGATCCACAGTTACCTCGGATCGGTTGCTAGTAGGAATGATAGAGCGTTGGATGAACTCCAACTATCCTCTAGCCACAGGCTTAAGGTCCGGCCTTCTTAGTTGAACTGGCTTGCCCTTGGAATCTCTCTTCCATTGAGCTCTTTCCACACAGATGTCCTTGAGAACTTGGTCCAACCTTTGATTAAAATTGACTATTCTAGTGAAAGGATGAGAATCTCCTCTCATGATTGGCAAGTTGAATGCCAATCTCACATTATCCGGACTGAAATCTAAGTATTTCTCCCGGACCATTGTGAGCCAATTCTTTGGGTCCGGGTTCATACTTTGATCATGGTTCTTAGTGATCCATGCATTAGCATAGAACTATTGAACCATTAAGATTTTGACTTGCTGAATGGGATTAGTGAGAGCTTCCCACCCTCTTCTCCTAATCTCATGTCAGATCTCCAGATATTCGCTCCTTTTAAGCTTGAAGGGGACCTCGGGGATCACCTTTTTCTTGGCCACAATTTCATAGAAGTGGTCTTGATGGACCTTTGAGATGAATCTCTCCATCTTCCATGATTCGGAGGTGGAAACAATTTTCTTCCCTTTCCTCTTTCTTGAGGTTTCTCTGGCCCTAGGTGCCATTAGTGGTTATGGAAAATTTAAAAAGCAAGGCTTTTCCACACCAAACTTAAAAGATTTGCTCGTCCTTGAGCAAAAGAAGAAAGAAGAGAGTGGAAGAAGAAGAGAAGTGGGAGATGGAGGCTTAAGAGGGTTCGGCCATGGGGGGTTTTGAGTGTATGTGATGTGTGAAAATGAAGGAGTAAGGAGGGGTATTTATAGGGTAAGAGAGGGAGTTGGTTCGTGTGAGAAGGGGGTGGGTTTGGGAAGGAAATAGTTTGAATTTGAGTGGGTAGGGGTAGTTGGTTTATATGATGGGTGTTTGGGAATTAGGGGATGGATGTGAGTGGTGAAGAGAATATGGGGAAGAGGGTAAGATTTGATAGGTGAGTGGTGTTTTGGGTAGAGTGTTATAGAGAGGTGTAAAGAGGAGAGAGAGTGAGGTGGGGTAGGTGGTGATCCTGTGGGGTCTACAGATCCTGAGGTGTCAAGGATTTTTCATCCCTACACCTCCTTGGCGTTAAACACCCTCTTTGTGGCCTTTTTGGCATTAAACGCCAGTCTGCTGCCCTTTTCTGGCATTTAAACACTAGTCTGCATGCCGGTTCTGGCGTTTAATGCCCAGATGTTGCCAGACTGGGCATTTAAACGCCCATTTTTCTTCCTTTATTGGCGTTTAAATGCCAACTTGCCTGACAGTTCTGGCGTTTAACACCCAGAATGGTGCCAGGCTGGGCGTTAAATGCCCATTTTGGTATCCTTACTGGCGTTTAAACGCCAACGCCAGTAAGCTCGTCCTCCAGGGTGTGCTATTTTTATGCTATTTTTGATTTTGCTTTAATTTTTGCAGTTGTTTTTGTGACTCCATATGATCATCATCCTAAAGAAAACATAAAATAACAATGGAAAACAAAAAAAAGAGTAATTAATATAGATAAATAAAATTGGGTTGCCTCCCAATAAGTGCTTCTTTAATGTCAATAGCTTGACAGGAAGCTCTTACAGAGCTTCACAGTTGCTCAGAGCATGATTGTGGCCTCCCAACACCAAACTTAGAAGTTGGATGTGGGGGCTCTGCTTGACTCTGCATGGAGAGAGTTGGATGAAGCTGTTCATGCTTCTTCTCCATGTTTACAGAGGAAGATCCTTGAGCCTTAAATAAAAGGCAGTCCTCATTCAACTGAAGGACTAACTCTCCTCTGTCCACATCAATTACAGCCTTTGATGTGGCTTGGAAGGGTCTTCCAAGGATGATGGATTCATCCTCATCCTTCCCAGTGTCTAGGATTATGAAGTCAGTAGGGATGTAAAGGCCTTCAATCTTCACTAAGACATCCTCTACAAGTCCATAAGCCTGTTTCTTTGATTTATCTGCCATCTCTAGTGAGATTCTTGTTGCTTGTACCTCAAAGATCTCTAGTTTCTCCATTACAGAGAATGGCATGAGGTTTACACTTGACCCCAGGTCACACAGAGCCTTCTCAAAGGTCATGGTGCCAATGGTGCAAGGTATTAAGAACCTTCCGGGATCCTTTTTCTTCTGAGGTAACATCAGTTGAACCAATGCATTTAGTTCACTAATGAGCAATGGAGGTTTATCCTCCCAAGTCTCATTACCAAATAATTTGGCATTCAGCTTCATGATTGCTCCTAGATACTGAGCAACTTGCTCTTCAATAATAACTTCATCTTTTTCAGAGGAAGAATACTCATCAGAGCTCATGAATGGCAATAGGAAGTTTAGTGAAATCTCTATGGTCTCTAGATGAGCCTCAGACTCCTTTGGCTCCTCAATAGGGAACTCCTTGTTGGCCAGTGGACGTCCCATGAGGTCTTCCTCACTGGGAATCACTGCCTTTCCCTCCTCTATAGGTTCGGCCATGTTAGACGTGTAGATGGCCTTGCACTCTCTTTTTGGATTCTCTTATGTATTGCTTGGGAGAGTACTAGGAGGAGTTTCAGTAACTCTTTTACTCAGATGACCCACTTGTCCCTCCAAATTTCTGATGGAGGACCTCGTTTTATTCATGAAACTAAGAATGGCCTTAGATAGATCAGAGACTATGTTTGCTAAGCCAGAGAGGCTCTGCTCAAAATTCTCTGTCTGTTGCTAAGAAGATGATGGAAAAGGTTTGCTATTGCCAAACCTATTTCTCCTACCATTATTGCTATTGAAGCCTTATTGAAGCTTCTGTTGATCCTTCCAAGAGAAATTTGGATGATTCCTCCATGAAGGATTATAGGTGTTTCCATAGGATTCTCCCATGTAATTCACCTCCTCCATTGCAGGATTCTCAGGGTCATAAGTTTCTCCTTCAAGGGAGGCTTCTTTAACACTGCCGGATGCAGCTTGCAATCCAGTCAGATTCTGAGAAATCATATTGACTTGTTGAGTTAATATTTTGTTCTGAGCCAATATGGCAATCAGAGTATCAATCTCAAGAACTCTTTTCTTCTGAGTCACCCCATTATTCATAGGATTCCTTTCAGAAGTGTACATTGATGTGCGGAAAATGATCTGACACAAAACTCACCGGCAAGTGTACCAGGTCGCATCAAGTAATAATAACTCACATGAGTGAGGTCGATCCCACAGGGATTGAAGGATTGAGCAATTTTAGTTTAGTGGTTGATTTAGTCAAGCGAATCAAGTATTGGTTGAGTGTTTTATCTTTAACAGAAGCTAAATTGCTTGGAATGTAAAGGGAGAGGGGAGAATTGCAGAAAATTAAAGAGCAGGAAAGTAAATTTGCTGAATCTTAAAGAACAAGAAAGTAAATGACTGAAACTTAAAGTGCAAGAAATGTAAATTGCAGTAACTTAAAATGCAAGAAATGTAAATTGCTTGAATGGAAAAGGGGAGTTGAGGATTGGGAATTCAGAATTTCAGCAAGGGAAAGTAAATTGCAACAATTAATAAAGCAGGAGATGAATTGGAAGTAACTACAATTCAAACAGGAAATGAAATTTAATTGCAGCAGGGTTCACAGAAGAACCAAAAGGAAAATGTGATCTCAGGATTCCAGAGACTAGGTAGCAAAGCCTAGATCTCAATTGCCTTCCCAGATCTAAATTCTCAAAGTAATTAACAAGGAATTAAAGAAGAAGCAGTAAAGGGAATGTAAATGAACTCAATTGTGCAGAAGAGAAATTAAAGAGCTCTTGAGTGGAGATTGAGACAGAATTTCCTCAATTCTTAACACCCAAGACTCAAACAAGAAAAATAAAAATGCTCAAGCAAGAACCAGGAAGAAGAGAGATCAATTCTCCTCCCCAATTCTCTGAAAAATCAGTTTCTAGCTCTCAATGAAATCTCCAAAATTCCAAAGAGGGTTCCCAATTCAAAAATAAAGTAAAAAGCTAAAAGTCAAAAGTTAAAAGTCCCTGATTACATCAAACTAACTCCTATTTATACACTTTCTATTCTTGGATCTTGGGATTTGGATGGGCTTTTGATTTGGTGAAGAAATGAATTAAATTGGATTTTTAATTCAATTTTTGGCCCATGAAAAATTGCTTCCAGGAGGCTGCCCTGCCATTGTGGAGGGCAGGGCAGAAAATGGTGCACGTTGGTGCTTGCGTGCGCGCTTGGGTGCTGCAGAACGCTGCCCTGCCCTTGCGGAGGGCAGGGCGGAACTTTTTGGCGCGCCAGAATGGTGCCTGTGCGTGCTGCTGGTGCTGCCGAGTGATGCCTTGGTGCGCCAGTTTGGTGCGCTGGCCGTGCCACAACAAAATGCTGCCCTGCCCTTGCGGAGGGCAGGGCAATGTCTCCAAATTAAAGTCCCGTGTTCGATCCTTGTGTGACGCGCACGCTACTTCATTTCTTTGATTTTCTTGGCACCAAAGTAAGGCTTAGTTTCTTGTTTCCTCATGGTTCCGTGTTCGATCTTTGTGGCAAGCAATGGTGAACTTTTTCTTTGAATTTTTCCCCTTGGTGAGCCCGATACTGCCCTTGAGGTGGGCAGGGCAATGTTTTGTTCTTCTTGATTTATGGCACCAATTTGTGCTCTGCCCTTGTCGTGGGCAGGGCAGAGTTGCCTCTCAAGCCTTGTTTCCTTATGTTGCCCTCCTAGAGGGCAGTGTGCCCTTGTGGAGGGCAATGCTTGCACTCCTCCTTTATGCGCCACGCCTTTTTCTCCTTGGACCACGCTTTCTTAAGCCACGCTTTCCTTTTTTCTTCTTTTCTTCACCTACAATAAACCAAAACAACCACTCAAAGTATCACTAAATTCACAAGGCTTATAAATCAATTAAAAATCAATTAAATTCAGCTTAAACCTTATGAGTTAACATTAATTTCATGGTGGTTGTTTGATTTAAAGAAGTTATGCATTTTCACTCCAAATCACTTACTTAGGATGCAAGAAAGTGCATAAATGCTAATAAAACAAGTGAAATTAGCTTGAAAAATGGGTATATGATGACCAGTCATCACAACACCAAACTTAAATCTTGCTTGTCCCCAAGCAAGCATCAAAACTAAGAGAAAATGAAATGAATAAGAAAAGAAAGCATATCCTTATTAGGCAAATAGCAGAACTTGATTTATAGAGTCTTTATGCAGACAATGATAACTCAATTATTGTTGCTGTTACATAATATACATCTTTCCTCAAAGGCTTGCTAAACTTACTGTTATAAGACTTACTTTTTAATTACTCCCTTGCTAACTTTTCTTTCTTATAATGCTTGACAAGCTTATTCTTTTGGAGGTTTGGTGTCTAATGTTGCAGTAGTAGCCTTTGGCTTTATTTTTCACTCAACATTTTCCACCACAGAAACATGGCTCACTACTTCTTCCTAGGATCATTGGTGCCCAGCATCTCTTTGGATAACTAAATGTTTTGTATCTAAGTTGCTCTTTATTGTGGACTTTCAATTGGCCATCCTAAATCAGTTGATCTAAGTGACCGGGTTTCAAAATACCCCTTAGAATTTACTTATCCAAGTATATCTTAGTACAAGAACACCACAGGCATATGTCCTAGGGTCCAAGCTATTGGTGTCCAACCTTTATTCTTTGTTTTTCTTGCCACTTTGGCTTTTTCTTCTTCCTTTTCTTTCTGTTTTTGTTCCCAAGGGCTTTTTCTTTTATTGATGAGAGTCTTTGTAACAGCAAGCTAACTTTCACTTAAATGGAAATGATATTATGCAACAATTATTTCATGAGTTATGCATTTAATCAAACATATATACCACCATTAACTTCCATTCTACTTATGCAACATTGGATTTTTACTTTTCAATTCAAACAAAATCTCTTTTATTCAAGCATATGGGAAACAAAACAAAATTCAAGCTAAGTGATGAATGACAAGCATCATGCAAATCATTTCTCTAGCTACTTATTGAACAAAGATAAGTACAAGAAAATGAAATAAAAAGGAAATAAACAGTGGAGGCATATCATGTTTCAGACATGCTTCTCCTTATTAGAAGAGTGAAAGAAGGGGAATGAAAGAACTTTGCCACCTTCTAATGGTCGTGGCTGCTGCTTGATTCTCCCTTTTACTTCTTTCTCTTCCCTAGCTTGGAATAGTCTCGGATCTCTTCACCAGGACATCTTCTACCCCAAACAGAATCTAAGAGTCCTGAGAGCCCAACCTCTTCCAATTTTTTAAAAGTTGCCTCCGTATAGTGACGAGACCTTGCTTGTTGCTTGGCTCCAAATTCAGGGCATTGCTCAAATGGCTTGATCTGAGGATTGAGTGTTGGCAAATTATGGGTCAAGTACTCCAACCTTGCTTGCATGTTTTCATCATTCTCCATTCTTTGCGCATATCTAACTTCTCCCATGGTGTGATGAATATTCTTCCATTGATACAGGTTGTGACTATATTCCCCTGCTTTAGCTTGACTAAAGTACAGCTTATCATATGATTCTTTGAATTCTTTGTATTGCTCTTTTTGTCCTTCAAGAATCTGTGCTTGAAATTCTTGCTGCTGAGTCATCATTTGCTGTTGCCATCTCTCTTGCTTCTCCTCTATTTGACGCTGCCAAGCTTCTCTCTCCTCTTTATCTTTCAAATATTGCTCCCTAAACTCTGGATAGGGCTCTAGATATTGCTCTTGGCGCCCCTGATTTTGCTCTTGTTGAGTCTGCATGAGTTGTTGAGATAGCTCTTCTATTGCTCTGTGTAGCTGGCTCATGTTTATGGCATCATGAGCTTGATTTCGTCCTTCCTCTCTTTGTGATCTCCTTTGCCTGGGAGCTACCACCCCTTCTGGATCATCTTCTTCATTTATTCCTTCCATACTCTTCTTGGTGATCCCTGTCCCCTTTTTCACTTTTTCTGTGTCCTCATCTTCAAAGATTACTCCAGCTTTGTCGCATAGCCTGAGGATGGTACTTGGATGTCCAAGACCACTTGATTTGCTTGTGCTGTTAGCCATCTCTTGAATACTGTCGGCTATGAGTTGCGCGATGTTGATTTCACCTCCATGTAAGATGCAGTATGTCAAGAGTGCTCGTTTGATTGTGACCCATGAGGCATTTCCAGTAGGGAGGATAGATCTCCTTACTATTTCATACCATCCTTTGGCCACAGGAGTGAGATTTATCCTCCTCAAGTGACTTGGAACTCCCTTTGAATCTCTTTCCCAATCTGTATTCTCCACACATAACCCTTGCAAGATCTCATCAGGATTGTTTTCCATCTGCAATCTAGTCTCATAACTGGGCTCTGCATAAGTTATAGTTCTCAACTTTAGGGCCCTTGTGATGGCTGCTGGGCTGAAACTTACTTCAACTCCTCTGACATAGCTTGTGTAAGGGGCACTGTCTTTGTTTTCTTTTACAGTATTTGCATAGAACTCCCTGATCATGACTGCACTGATGTCGACAAGAGGAGCACATAAAAATTTCCACCTTCTTTCTTTAGTGATTTGCCTCATGATGGGGTATTCCCCGTCCCTTAACTCAAGCCCTTTCTCATAGATTACATTCTTTGCCTCCATGAACCTATGATATCTCCCTTCATGGAATTGGGATCTAAATTTGGTTACATCATATGATGGAGGTTCGGCTACCATAGGTTCCTTTCCCGGCCTTCTTTTTGAGCTTGAGGAGGCCATTTGAGTTGAGGTGGGATGAAGGGAAAAATGAGAATAGAAGAAAGATGTGTTGTGTTTGAGACGATTTTCGGTTCTGTTGTGTGAGATAGGGGAATTGTTTTAGTTTTGGGAGTAGAGGGGATTATGGCTTTCATGTGAAGATGGCTTGAATGAGTGTGTAAACCGTTTTAGTGCTAACGGCTATTTATAGGCAGATTCTTCAAGCTTTCCAATAAAACCATAATAAATGAGGAAGGAGTTCGTTGGTGCTCATGAAGGGTTGAGATTAAGTTGTTCATCCAAACGGTTCATGGAATGAACGGTCTGCATGCATTGTTGAGGCTTTGACGAGGATTCTCTTCTCATTGGTTGCATGCATTTAGGTGTTCGATGATGCATGCATGCAAATTCTGCTTCCTAAGGAGCACGCTCTTCTAGGCACATGTGACAACTCCTTACTTAGCTTGTCCTAGCCGTGGCCCCTCCTTGTGTTTGTCTCAATCTTTTTCTCCTGCATGAACCAAAACAACTAGCCTTAGAACATTAATGTTGTCATTGGCAATTGATTTGCAATAAAAAAATTATTTTGTTTTGTTTATTATTATTTATAAATTTTTTTTTCTTTGGTGGTCAATTGTGTCCCTTAATTAAAGATTCTAAAAGTTGGTGAACACCAAACTTATCTTTTATTGAGGGGATGGCTTAGCAATGCAAACCATTCTTCACAATTGATGTATTTTATATTAAAAAGAAATTTGATGCATGATCCCTTTCTGTATGGTTTTGATTCCATGATTGGGAAATGATCTTCTGAACATTGTTACACATGCAGACACCAAACTTAGTGTTTGGTCATATGCTTCATCAAAAAGAATTATGCATATGTTCTAAGAATAATCCCCTTTTTTGAAAAATGAACTTGGGTGTGCCTTAAGGTACACCAAACTTAGAAGTTTGACATTTGCTTCAAAACAATGCATGCATTTTATATGGACGTTCAAAAATCATGCTCAGGTAATCATGGCTTATTGAATAAAAGAAAGGACAGGAATCTTAAATCATGGGTTGCCTCCCATGAAGCGCTCTTTTATTGTCACTAGCTTGACATTGAACTCCCTTTAAGGTGGTTGATGCTGGTGATGTCTCAACTTGTCACCTCTCACTGTAAGCTTTCTCTGTGTGCCTTGATGCTCAATTTCAATGTGCTCAAGGGAGAGTACTTGGTTGACAGTGTAATGATCTTCTGTTCCCAGCTGTTGATATACTAATTGTACTTTGTCACCTTTGGAAAATCCCTCAGTTGGAATTTTCTTATTCTTCCACCCTTTGTAAGCTTTCTTCCTGTTTTTCTTCTTTTTCTTCCTTGTTGATCTGTCTCCTTTGACAGTGACTTGAGTTATGATTCCCCCCTTTTTGTTTATCATCCCGGCCTCTTTTTGAATTCCTTCCCCTCCTTGTACCTGCTCACTCTTCTGTTCTATTGTTTTGTTGATTGCTTGCCCTGGAAGATAGTCACTTATCTTGCTTGTTTCTTCCTTACTTTGTGATTCTTGAAAGACTTTCAAGGTGATGCTCTCCTCATGCATTCTGAGGGTTAGTTCTCCCTGCTTTATGTCTACAATGGCTCTAGCAGTGGCCAAAAATGGTCGACCAAGTATTAAGGAGTCATTCCCATTCTCTGATGAATCCAGGATCACAAAATCTGCCGTATAGATGAACTTGTCAACCTTAACTAAAAGGTTCTCAATCAACCCTTTAGGATATACTACTGATTGGTCCACCAATTCCAAGGACATCTGTATTGGTTTCACCTCTTCTATGCTAAGCTTTTTCACTAAAGAAGATGGGATTAGATTTATACTTGCTCCTAAGTCACAATCCCCTTGTTGATGAATAGGGTTCCAATAGTGCAGGGTAGGAAGAAACCTTCAGGATCTTCAAGCTTGGGAGGAAGCCCCTTTTTGATTAGTGCACTACATTCTTCACTGAGCATTACAGTCTCCTTCTCATTCCAACTTCTTTTCTTATTGATGAGCTCCTTTAAGAACTTGACATATAGAGGCATTTGCTCCAATGCCTCAGCCAAAGGTATGTTGATTTCCAGCTTCTTGAAAGTCTCAAGAAATTTGTGGAAATGCTGATCCTTTGTCTCTTTGTGGAATCTTTGTGGATAAGGTAGTGGGGGTGTCAAGCTTTTCTCCCCTTGAAGTTGTCTTGGAATCGGTTCTTCCATGATCTGCTTTCCTTTCTTCAGATTCTGTGGTTGGTTGTTTTCCTCTGTGAGTTTTTCTGGGACATTCTTGCTTGTTATGTCCTTGTTGTTAGCTTCATCATTCTTTGTTGGCTCTTTGTCATTCTCCATAAGTTTTTTGGTTGCTCCTTGGTTGCTATCTACCAACATCTTTCCACTCCTTAGTTGCACGACCTTGCATTCTTCCTTTGGGTTAGGAATGGTGTCACTTGGTAGTGAGCTTGATGGTTTTTCAACAGAAATCTGTTTGGAGATTTGTCCAATTTGCCTTTCTAAGTTCTTCATGGAAGCTTCTTGGTTCTTTGTTGTCAATTCTTGGTTCTTCATCATTTTCTCCATGAGCAGCTCTAGATTAGTAATCCTCTGGGATTCTTGTGAGGTAGGTTGGCTTTGGGGTGTTGTTGGATGATGGTAGGTGTTTTGGTTAGTTGGTTGGTTATTGGGTGGATAATGGTTTGAGTTGGGGTAAGTGTTTTGTGGTTTTCTGTATGTATTCTGGTTAGTGTTTGGCTGGTTGTTGTGGTTTGTGTTTTTCCAATTGTTTTGATTTGAGTTTCTTTGCCATGGTTACTGAGTTTGATTGTGGTTGTCTCCCCATCTGAGGTTGGGATGGTTCTTCCAAGATGGATTGTAGGTATCACCATAGACTTCATTTATTCCAGGATTTTGGTTGTGCATGTATTGGACTTGCTCTTGCTGTTGCTCTTCTTGAGTTTCTTCACTTTGTACCCATGTGGTTGATGGTTGGCTTGTGGCACTCACTGATGCTACTTGTAGGCCATCAATTCTTTTGGCCATTTGCTCAAACTGTTGTTGAATCTGCTGCTGCATCATTTTGTTTTGAGCTAAGATTGAATCCACTCCTTCCAACTCCATGACTCCTCTTCTTTGTGATGGTTGGCGTTGCCTTTGATGAGCAAAGAAATATTGGTTGTTGGCCACCATATCAATGAGATTTTGAGCTTCCTCTGTAGTTTTCAAGAGTTGTAATGAGCCTCCAGCTGAGTGATCAAGTGCTTCTTGGGCTTTCAGAGTAAGTCCTTCATAGAAGTTCTGCAACTTATCCCACTCAGTAAACATCTCTGGTGGACACTTCCTTAATAGTGCCTTATATCTTTCCCATGCTTCATATAAATTTTCAGACTCCATTTGAGTGAATGTCTGCACCTCAGTCTTCAACCTTATGATCCTTTGAGGGGGGTAAAATTTGACAAGAAACTTGCTCACCAAATCATCCCAAGTGTTGATGCTTTCCTTTGAAAATGTTTCTAGCCATTGGGTGGCTTTGTCCCTGAGAGAGAATGGAAAGAGCAGCAACTTGTAACTGTCAGGAGGCACACCATTGGTTTTGACAATGTCACAAATCCTTAAGAAGGTAGATAGATGTTGATTTGGATCCTCCAATGGCCCTCCTCCAAAAGAACAATTGTTTTGAACCAGTGTGATGAGCTGTGGCTTTAGTTCAAAGTTGTTTGCATTGACATTGGGGGTAAGGATGCTACTCCCACAGTGTCTAGCATTTGCAAATGTGTAGGAAGCTAGTACTCTTCTTTGTTGTTGGTTATTGTTGGCTCCTCCTTCTGGTTGATTAGGATTTGATGGATCTCCTTCCATTTCTTGGAATTCCTCCTCAGATTCTTCCTCTCCAATGACGTTCTTCCCTCTTTCAGCTCTTCTTATTCTTCGAAGAGTTCTTTGGTCAATTTCAGAGAGAATAGGGGAAGCTCTTCCTGTACCTGACATACAAACACACAATAAGAAACACACAGATCTAGAAAACCAGTGAAACTTCAATCTATTGCTAGAATGAATTTTTAGTTAGTTTAAGCAAAAATTCAAACAGTTAGTGTGTAAAGAAAAATAAAGAAACAGAAAAGAAAAAGTGCTTGATCTAGACCTCCACTTCACTTAATCATTGTCAATCTATTTCAATCCCCGGCAACGGCGCCAAAAACTTGATGTGCGAAAAATGATCCGACACAAAACTCACCGGCCAGTGTACCGGGTCGCATCAAGTAATAATAACTCACATGAGTGAGGTCGATCCCACAGGGATTAAAGGATTGAGCAATTTTAGTTTAGTGGTTGATTTAGTCAAGCAAATCAAGTATTGGTTGAGTGTTTTATCTTTAACAGAAGCTAAATTGCTTGGAATGTAAAGGGAGAGGGGAGAATTGCAGTAAATTAAAGAGCAGGAAAGTAAATTTGCTGAATCTTAAAGAACAAGAAAGTAAATGACTGAAACTTAAAGTGCAAGAAATATAAATTGCAGTAACTTAAAATGCAAGAAATGTAAATTGCTTGAATAGAAAAGGGGAGTTGAGGAATGGGAATTCAGAATTTCAGCAAGGGAAAATAAATTGCAACAATTAATAAAGCAGGAGATGAATTGGAAGTAACTACAATTCAAACAGGAAATGAAATTTAATTGCAGCAGGGTTCACAGAAGAACCAAAAGGAAAATGTGATCTCAGGATTCCAGAGACTAGGTAGCAAAGCCTAGATCTCAATTGCCTTCCCAGATCTAAATTCTCAAAGCAATTAACAAGGAATTAAAGAAGAAGTAGTAAAGGGAATGTAAATGAACTCAATTGTGCAGAAGAGAAATTAAAGAGCTCTTGAGTGGAGATTGAGACAGAATTTCCTCAATTCTTAACACCCAAGACTCAAACAAGAAAAATAAAAATGCTCAAGCAAGAACCAGGAAGAAGAGAGATCAATTCTCCTCCCCAATTCTCTGAAAAATCAGTTTCTAGCTCTCAATGAAATCTCCAAAATTCCAAAGAGGGTTCCCAATTCAAAAATAAAGTAAAAAGCTAAAAGTCAAAAGTTAAAAGTCCCTGATTACATCAAACTAACTCCTATTTATACACTTTCTATTCTTGGATCTTGGGATTTGGATGGGCTTTTGATTTGGTGAAGAAATGAATTAAATTGGATTTTTAATTCAATTTTTGGCCCATGAAAAATTGCTTCCAGGAGGCTGCCCTGCCATTGTGGAGGGCAGGGCAGAAAATGGTGCGTGTTGGTGCTTGCGTGCGCGCTTGGGTGCTGCAGAACGCTGCCCTGCCCTTGCGGAGGGCAGGGCGGAACTTTTTGGTGCGCCAGAATGGTGCCTGTGCGTGCTGCTGGTGCTGCCGAGTGATGCCTTGGTGCGCCAGTTTGGTGCGCTGGCCGTGCCACAACAAAATACTGCCCTGCCCTTGCGGAGGGCAGGGCAATGTCTCCAAATTGAAGTCCCGTGTTCGATCCTTGTGTGACGCGCACGCTACTTCGTTTCTTTGATTTTCTTGGCACCAAAGTAAGGCTTAGTTTCTTGTTTCCTCATGGTTCCGTGTTCGATCTTTGTGGCAAGCATTGGTGAACTTTTTCTTTGAATTTTTCCCCTTGGTGAGCCCGATACTGCCCTTGAGGAGGGCAGGGCAATGTTTTGTTCTTCTTGATTTATGGCACCAATTTGTGCTCTGCCCTTGTCGTGGGCAGGGCAGAGTTGCCTCTCAAGCCTTGTTTCCTTATGTTGCCCTCCTAGAGGGCAGTGTGCCCTTGTGGAGGGCAATGCTTGCACTCCTCCTTTATGCGCCACGCCTTTTTCTCCTTGGACCACGCTTTCTTAAGCCACGCTTTCCTTTTTTCTTCTTTTCTTCACCTACAATAAACCAAAACAACCACTCAAAGTATCACTAAATTCACAAGGCTTATAAATCAATTAAAAATCAATTAAATTCAGCTTAAACCTTATGAGTTAACATTAATTTCATGGTGGTTGTTTGATTTAAAGAAGTTATGCATTTTCACTCCAAATCACTTACTTAGGATGCAAGAAAGTGCATAAATGCTAATAAAACAAGTGAAATTAGCTTGAAAAATGGGTATATGATGACCAGTCATCATACATGAACTGGTTATTTGCAACCATCTCAATGAGTTCTTGGGCTTCTACAGGTGTTTTTAGATAAAGGGATCCACCAGCAGAATTATCCAATGCCATCTTTAACAATTCAGACAAACCATCATAGAATATACAGATGATGCTCAATTATGGAAAAATGTCAGAAGGACACCTTTTGGTTAATTATTTGTATCTTTCCCAAGCTTCATAGAGGGAGTCACCTTCCTTCTGTCTAAAGGTTTGGACGTCCACTCTGAGCTTACTCATCTTTTGAGGTGGAAAGAATTTGGTCAAAAAAGTATTGACCAGCTTGTTCCAAGAGTTCAGGCTTTCTCTAGGTTGTGAGCCCAACCATGTCCTAGCTCTGTCTCTTCCAACAAAGGGGAAAAGCATAAGTCTGTAGACCTCGGGATCAACCCCATTGGTCTTAATAGTATCACAGATCTGCAAGTTTAGATAAGAACTGATGAGGATCTTCTGATGGAAGTTCATGAAACTTACAGTTCTGCTGCATTAGAGAAACTAAATGAGGCTTAAGCTCAAAGTTGTTTGCTCCAATGCCAGGAATTGAGATGCTTCTTCCATAAAAGTTGGAAGTTGGTGCAGCATAGTCACCAAGCATCTTCCTTGCATCTCTGGCGTTGTTATTTTTAGCTGCCATGTCTTCTTCTTTTTTGAAAATTTTTGTCAGGTTCTCTCCAGAGAGTTGTGCTTTAGCTTCTCTTAGCTTTCTTTTCAGAGTCCTTTCAGGTTCAGGATCAGCTTCAACAAGAATGTCTTTATCCCTGTTCCTACTCATATGAAAAAGAAGAGAACAAAAAAAAGAGGAATCCTCTATGTCACAGTATAGAGATTCCTTTATGTGAGTAGAAGAAGAGAAGAGAGAAGAATGAGGTAGAGAGAAGATAAAGAGAATTCGAACACAGAGAGGGAAAGAGGGTTCCAATTTTAAAAAGGAGAGAAGTGTTAGTAAATAAATAAATAAATAGAAAGAGATGAGAGAGAGGGAATTCAAATATTAAATAAAAGGAAAAATATTTTTGTTTTTATTTTAAATATTAGTTAGTATTCAAAAATTAAGGAAGGAATAAAATAAAATTAAAGTTTAAAACAATTAGTTAATTACAAAGATTTTTGAAAAAAGAGGAAGGTGATTTTCGAAAATGAGAAGTGAAAAAGTAGTTAGGTGGTTTTGAACAAGATAAGAAGTTAGAAGAAGATTTTGAAATTAAAATTTGAAAAAGATATGATTGAAATCTATTTTGAAAAAGATTTGAAAAAGAAGTTTAAAAGGATTTGATTTTGAAAATTAAAGTTGATGACTTGACTAACAAGAAACTAAAAGATATGATTCTAGAATTTAAATATTGAACCTTTCTTAACAAGAAAGAAACAAACTTGAAATTTTTTGAATCAAATCCTTAATTGTTAGCAAGGTTTTCGAAACTATGAAATAAAAATAAGAAAAAAGATTTTGAAAATCAATTTTTAAAATTTTCAAAAATATTAAGAAGAAAAATGAAAAAGATTTGAATAGATAGAATTTTTAAATTGAAATTTTGACTTGACTAACAAGAAACAACTAAATTTTAAAAATCTTTGACTAAGTCGACCCAAAATTTTGAAATTTATGAGTGAAATAAGGAAAAGATATTTTTTTTTTTGATTTTTTGAATTTTAATGAGGAAAGAGAAAAACAACAAATTGACTCAAGACATGAAAAATTAAAATCAAAACAAAGAAAACATGCAAGAACACTTTGAATGCCAAGATGAACACCAAGAACACTTTGAAGATCATGATGAACATCAAGAACATATTTTTGAAAAATTTTTAAGAAAAGAAACACATGCAAGACACCAAACTTAGAAATTTTTAATGCTTAGACACTAACAAATTAAAAATGCATATGAAAAACAAGAAAAGACTCAAAACAAGAAAATCACAAGATCAAACAAAGACAATCATCAAGAACAACTTGAAGATCAAGAAGAATATATGCATGAGTTTTCGAATAATGCTAGAAAAATAAAAACATGCAATTGACACCAAAGTAAAAATTTGACTCTAGACTCAAACAAGAAACACACAATTTTTTTTTGATTTTATGATTTTTATTAATTTTTTTGAAAACTTTTCGAAAATTAGAAAAAAAACTTTTGAAAGATTTTTGAAAAATTTTTGAAAATAGAACAAGAAGAAAATTACCTAATCTAAGCAACAAGATGAACCGTCAGTTGTCCAAACTCGAACAATCCCCGGCAACGGCGCCAAAAACTTAGTACGCGGAATCGTGATTTGACACTTTTCTCACAACTCCGCGCAGCTGACCAGCAAGTGCACTGGGTCGTCCAAGTAATACCTTACGTGAGTAAGGGTCGATCCCACGGAGATTGTCGGCTTGAAGCAAGCTATGGTTATCTTGTAAATCTCAGTCAGGTGGATTCAAATGGTTATCACGTTTGATAATAAAAAGATAAATAAAGTGGAAAATAAAATAAAGTTACTTATGTAGTTCCTTGGTGGAAAATTCAGATAAGCGTTTAGAGATGCTTTGTTGCCTCTGAACCTCTGCTTTCCTATTGTCCTCATTGAATCATGTGTACTCCCTTCCATGGCAAGCTGTATGTTGGTGGATCACCGTTGTCAATGGCTACCATCCGTCCATTCAGTGAAAACATGTCCTCTACAGTTTCCCGCATGGCTAATCAGCTGTTGGTTCTCGATTGTGTCAGAATAGAATACATTTATTCTTTTGCACACTGTCACTGCGCGCAACAGTCACGAGTTTGAAGCTCGTCAAAGTCATCCTATCCCAGATCCTACTCGGAATACCACAGACAAGGTTTAGACTTTTTGGATCTCAAGAATGCTGCCAATTGATTCTAGCTTATACCACGAAGGTTCTAACATCACGGATTCGAATGCTCTGTTGTCAGGAGAGGTGATTTAGATCCGTGGGTCAGAGACCAAAGAGAGTATAGTCCAGCTGTCGTCCAATGACTACGTTGAATATCATGTAGACCACTTTGTGGTTGTTAGGCACGCGGATCTTAGCTAAGCGAGTAACGGAGATTGGGTGATTGTCACGGGTCACCCCTTCATTCTAACTTAACTGAATTAAGTACAAGAGTATATATTGGAGGATAAGAAGGCGTGAATTAAATAGAAGAACAATAATACTTGCATTAATACTCGAGGAACAGCAGAGCTCCTCACCTTAATCTGTGAGGTGTAGAAACTCCACAGTTGAAAAATACATAAGAATAAGATCTAGGCATGGCCGAATGGCCAGCCTCCCCAATGGCATAATACAATCGAAATAGGGTTCAAAGACCTGAATACAATAGTAAAAAGTGCTATTTATACTAAACTAGTAAACTAGATTACAGAAAATGAGTAGATAGTGCGGAAATTCACTTTCGGGGCCCACTTGGTGTGTGTTTGGGCTGAGCCTTAAAGCTTTCACGTTCATAGGCTCTTCTTGGAGTTCAAACGCCAGTTTTGGTGCTAGTTTGGGCGTTTAACTCCAGCTTTGGTGCAAAACGCCAGAAAAGGGTCTTTGGTGGGCGTTTGGACGCCAGTTTGGGCCATCAAATCTCGAGGAAAGTATGGACTATTATACATTTCTGGAAAGCCCAAGATGTCTACTTTCCAACGCAATTGAAAGCGCGAAAATTGGGCTTCTACAGCTCCAGAAAATCCATTTTGAGTGCAGGGAGGTCAGAATCCAACAGCATCTGCAGTCCTTTCTCAGCCTCTGAATAAGATTTTTGCTCAGGTCCCTAAATTTCAGCCAGAAAATACTTAAAATCACAGAAAAATACACAAACTCATAGTAAAGTCCAGAAATGTGAATTTTTCATAAAAACTAATAAAAATATACTAAAAAGTAACTAAAACATACTAAAAACTACATAAAAACAATGCCAAAGAGTATATAAATTATCTGCTGATCATTGGCTTTGACATCATTTAGCCTGAACTCATCTTCATTGACTCTCAGGGTTACTTCCCCCTTTTTAGATGTCAATGAGAGTCTGTCCTATTTCAAGGAAGGGTTTTCCTAGAATGAGGGCTGCACTCTTGTACTCTTCCATATCTAATACCACAAAGTCTGTGGGGAAAGCAAAGGGTCCAACCGAAATAATTATATCTTCAATCATGCCTGATGGAAGTTTAATAGATCCATCAGCAAGTTAGAGACATATGCGAGTTGGTTTAACTTCGTGAGTTAAATAGATCTTCTTTATGAGTGATTCAGGTATGAGGTTAACACTAGCCCTAAGATCATACAAGGCTCTCTTTGTTCAGGCATCTCCCAAGGTGCATGGTATCATAAAGCTACCAGGATCCTTAAGTTTCTCTGGTAAGCTCTTTTGAATGACTATACTGCATTCTTCAGTAAAGAGGACTGTTTCTGCCTCTCTCGAATCCTTCTTTTGACTTAAGATGTCCTTCATGAACTTAGAATAAGAAGGTATCTATTCAAGAGCCTCTGCAAAAGGGATTTTGATCTCTAGTGTTCTGAGATACTTCGCAAAACAGGCAAACTATTTATCTCTTTCTGCTTGACGGAGTTTCTGAGGAAATGGTATCTTGGCCTTGTACTCATCAATCTTAATTGATGTAGGCTAGGTGCTTAATGTACTGGAAAGGGGGGTTACTAACTTGCTTATAAGGGTTGTTATCAGCACTTGTATCTATCTGACTACCCTTATTTGGGCATTTAATGCCCTTGTTGTTGCCCCCTTCCTGGCGTTCAACGCCAGGAACACTGTCCTCTGTTGGGCGTTCAACGCTAGAAGTGGGTATCTCTTCTTGGAGTTGAACGCCAAGATTGCTGCCTCCATTTGGGCGTTCAACGCTAGGGTTAGATACCCCTCTGTTGGCGTTAAACTCCAATGACATTCCTCTTTGGGCGTTCAACGCCCTCAGAGATATTTTGGACAGTAGACGGGTATCCCTCTGTTAGCTTTTCTTCCTTTGATCTCCTATTGTACTGAGGTTGGGTGTTTAATGATTTCTCACTCTTTAGTTGGATAGCCTGACACTCTTCTGTTATCTGGTTAGATAACTGTTGCCTTGCTTGACTCAGCTAGGCTTCTACGCTCCTGTTGGAAGCCTGAGTTTCTCTCAAAGCCTCTTGCAATTCCAACAGTTGCTGGGCAAAGGCATGTAGTTGCTGAGTTAATAGGCTATCCTGTTTTGGAGGGTTAGGTTCAGTAGATATTGCCTCCACCTCTCCTTTCATAGAAGTCTTAGCAGCTGAGTACAGATGTTGGTTAGTGGTAACTGTCTCAATAAGCTCGCGAGCCTTTTCAATTGTCTTTCTAATGTGTATGGAACCACCAGTAGAGTGGTCCAAAGACTTTTTAGCCATGTCTGAAAGTCCATAGTAAAAGATGTCTAGCTTTACCCATTCTGAAAACATTTCACTGGGACATTTTCTTAGCATCCTTCTATACCTCCCCCAGGCATCATGAAGAGATTCATTGTTCTTTTGTGTTGAAGCCCTGGATATCTAGCCTTAGCTGAGTTAACTTCCTCGGAGGAAAGAATTGATTTAGGAACTTGTCTACTAGCTGTTTCCATATTTTTGAGCTAGATTTGGGCTAGTGATCCAACCACTTCTGTGCTTGGTCCTTTACAGCAAAAGGAAAGAGTAATAGTCTGTAGACATCTTGGTCTACCCCCTCATTGTGCACTGTGTCAGCAATCTGTAAGAAATCTACTAGAAACTCAGTAGGTTTTACCTGTGGATGTCTAGAATACTGATAGTTCTACTACACTAGAGTAATGAGTTGAGGGTTTAGCTCAAAGTTACTTGCTCCGATTGGGGGTATACTGGTACTTCTTCCATAGAAGTCAGTAGTGGGGGTTGTGTAGGACCCCAAAGTTTCTCTAAACTGTTCATTCCCATTTGGGTCCATGGTGAAGAAAGGTAGGAGAAGTAGATTAATTAGAGATAAATATGAAAATTATAATTAAAATATTTTTGTTTTTATTTTATTTCTCAATTAAATTCGAAAATAAAAGCTAATTAATGAGAAAGATTTGAAAATTAGATGATATAATTCAAAAAAGAAGAGAGAGAAAGAGATGAGAAGTTTTCGAAAATAGAGGAGAGAGGAATCAGTTAGGAAGTTTTGAAAAAGAAGAAAGAGAAATCAAGTAACTAATTAGGAAAGATTTGAAGATAAGATAAGATAGAATATTTGAAAAAGATTTGATTTTAAAATTGAAATGAAACAAGATAAGACGAAGATTTGAAAATCAAATTTGAAAAGATTAAAATTAAAATTTAAAAGAAGATAAGATTGAAAGGGTTTTGAATTAAAATGAAAATGAGTTAGGTAAGTTTTAAAATTGAAAATAGAAAGATAAGCTAAGGAAATTAAGAAAGATAGGTTTTAAATTAAAAAGATTTGAAATCAAAAGAGAAAGATTTGAAATTTAAAATTTTAAAAGAAAGATAAGATAAGAAAGAATGACAATTAAAAGAAAAGATTTGAAAATATTTGAAAAAGATAAGATTTTGAAATTTGATTTTTGAAACTAAGATATGATAAGATAATGATTTTAAAATTAAAATTTGAAATTTTTGTTGAGATTTTTGAAAATTAGAGTAAAAAGATAGAAAAGATATTTTTTTATTTTTTTTTGAATTAATGAAGAAAGAGAAAAACAACTAAATGACACCAAACTTAAAAGTTTTATATCTAAAGATGCTAAGTTTCGAAAATTATAAAGAAAAACATCTAAAGACACGAAATTTAAAAATTTTAAAGATCAAAACAAAAAGAAAAACAAGCACAACTTGAAGACCAAGAAGAACACCAAGAACAAAGTCGAAAAATTCAAAGAAATTAAAGAACATGCAATGGACACCAAACTTAAGATTTGACACTAGACTCAAACAAAAGACACTATTTTTGAAAATGTTTTTGGAAAAAGACTAAAAAAAGTTCGAACTCTAACAAGAACAAGAACAAAAGACTCAAACAAAAGATAAAGATTAATTAAGAAAAAAAAGATTTTTGAAAATTTTTTTATTTTTATTTTTGAAAAAGAAGATAAAAGACTCAAAATTAAATTAAAAACAATACATAATCTAAGCAACAAGATAAACCGTTAGTTTGTTCAAACTCGAACATTCCCTTGCTAAGGCGCCAAAAACTTGTTGTGCGGAATTTAACTTCGCACCAATGAACCAGCAAGTGCGTTGGGTCGTCCAACTAATACCTGAGGTTAGACAGGGTCGATCCCATAAGGATTGTCAACTTGGATTAAACAGTGGTTATTTTGTAAATCTTAGTCAGGCGGATAGAAAAGTTGTTTGGTTGTTTAAGCGCATAAAAGTAAAGTAAAGATAATATTACTCAGTGGTTGTGAATCTAATGATAGGAAGATAGTTAAGGCTTTGGAGATGCTTTATTCTTCTAGATCAATACTTTCTTACTGTCTACTCCCACTGTGAATGATTTCTTCTATAGCAGGCTGTATGTGATCAATGCCAGTTGAGAGGCCACTAATCTTCCTCTAGGCTGAACACCAGGTTTAGTGCGCATCCAGTTTGAATGAGGGTGAAGCTCCTACAGTTCATCCCCTTGGTGATCCTACTCAAAATGTTGTAGACATGGTCGAATCTTCCGAATCAGAGAATGCTGCGCCTTGATTCTAGCCTTTACCACAAAGGCCCTAATCTCCCCATACCTTGGCTGAACTGATGTCTCGAGAAGTCCCCAACGAAGTCATGGATTAGCCGTCTAAAAGATATATAATCAAGCTAGTGGTTCATTGATATCCGATGAAAGACGCTCACTTAACCCATATAGAATGGAGATAACTTGTGACGGTTCAACTCATTCATAAGGTTGAAGAATGAAGATACATCTTAGGAGAGAATCAAACACGAATTGAAATAGAACAATAGTACTTTTATTAATCCATAAAACTCAGCAAAGCTTCTAACCTTAACCTAAGAAGTTTAGTGGCTCATACTATACATAATGGTGTTCGAAAATACGGTATGCTGGAGAGAGATCCTAAACATGGTTGATCTTCTCCTATATATACTAATCTAATAACTAAGGATTACATAAATATGATAGGCTTAGGATTGTAGTGTGAAAATCCACTTTCGAGACCAACTTGGTGAGTGTTTGGGCTGAGCTAAGGGTGTCTCCATGTGCTAGTAGGCTCCTTGGGCGTTGATTGCCTGCTTGGGACACCGTTTTGGGCGTTCGACACCAGCTGCCCCTTTTTGGGCGTCCAATGCGAAAAAGGGGTTGATGGCAGGCGTTGAACGCCAATTTTGGGCCTTCATCTCCAAACACAAGTATGAACTATTATTAATTGATGGAAAGCCCTGGATGTTAGCTTTCAATAGATATTGAGAACGCTCCATTTGACTATTCATAGCTCCAGAAATGCTTGTTTGAGTGCACGGAGGTCAGATCTTGACAATATCAGCTACGCTTTCCTTGCCTCTGAATCAGTCTTTGTTAAAACTCTCAGATTTCAGCCAAAAAATATCTAAAATAACCGAAAACCACAATAACTCATAGTAGAATCTAAAAATATGAATTTTATACTAAAACCTATGAAAATATAATAAAACTTAAATAAAATATAACAAAAACTATATGAAAATGATGTCAAAGAGCGTATAAAATATCCGCTCATCAGCTAATAAAGTAGAATTAGACTTGAACCTTGATGAGCGGATAATTTATATATTTTTTGGCATTGTTTTTAGGTAGTTTTTAGTATGATTTAGTTAGTTTTTAATATATAATTAGTAGTTTTTATGCAAAAATCATATTTCTGGACTTTACTATGAGTTTGTGTGTTTTTTCTGTAATTTTAGGTATTTTCTGGTTGAAATTGAGGGACCTGAGCAAAAATCTGATTCAGAGGCTGAAAAAGGACTGAAGATGCTGTTGGATTCTGACCTCCCTGTACTCAAAGTGGATTTTTTGGAGCTACAGAAGCCTAATTGGCGAGCTCTTAAATGCGTTGGAAAGCAGACATCTTGGGCTTTCTAGCAATATATAATAGTACATACTTTACCCGATATTTGAAGGCCTAAATTGGCATTTCAAGTCAGCATAAAAATTCTGGCGTAAAATGCCCAAACTGGCATAAAAGCTGGAGTTAAATGCCCAAACTGGCACCAGAGCTGGCGTTTAACTCCAAGAGAAGCCTGTGCACGTGAAAGCACACACCAAGTGGGCCTTGGAAGTAGATTTTTGCATCATTTACTTATTTCTGTAAACCCTAGGTTACTAGTTCTCTATAAATAGGACCTTTTACTATTGTAATTTCATCCTTTTAACCATCTGTGATCTTTTTGATCATCTTTGATCTTGGGATCAGGTCTTTGAACCCTTTTTCGTTTGTTTCATGCTATTTGGGAGGCATGGCTGATAAACCCATATTTCATGAGTTCTTTTGTGCTTAATTTGAGTGATTTATATAATCCTTCACCTACTTATTCACATTAATTGCATGGTTTTACTTTCCCTTCCTTATTATGTCATATTGTGAAAAACATGTTTCCTAAGCTTTGAAAATTAATTATTTTAATTACCTTTATTTCCATTCGATACCGTGATTAGTGTGTTGAGTAGTTTCAGATTTTCTAAGGCAGAATGACTTAAAGAATGAAAAAGGAAACATACTAAAAGGAAAGGAGAAAGCAAAACGGAGCTTTAAGGAAACTGGTATCCACGCGATCGCATGGACGACGCGATCGCGTGCCAAGCACAAATCAGCAGCGACGCGGCCGCCTGACTGACGCGACCGCGCGCCTTAAGCAGAACGCACATGACGCGGTCGCATGACTGACGTGACCGCGTGGCAAGGAAAAGCTCCGAATGACGCGACCGCGTGACCCACGCGGACGCGTGACAGAGGCCACGCACCAAAAAATTACAGAACATGCCCCAGCGAGTTCCAAACCCCTTTTTGGCCCAAATCCAAGTCCAGAAAGCATAGACCAGAGGTTATAAAGTGGGGGAATGCATCCATTCATAATCATGCTCTCAGAATTCACTTTTCCATGATTTAGATTTAGTCTAGAGAGAGGTTCTCTCTCTCTCTTTTAGGATTTAGGATTTCTTCTTGTTTTAAGAGTAACTCTGGATCCCAGGTTTAATGTTCTTTTATTTTAAGTTTTACTTTTATTTATTTATTCCAATATCTGAATTGATTATTATAATTTGATTTATGAATTTCTCCCATGTCTCGGATTGTTCTTTGAATTAATGATAATTGAGGTATTTTCAGTTTATAATTGTTCTCTTTGAATTAAGTTGCCATTGCTTCCCATCTAAGGATATTTTTATTATTCCAGCAATTTTATTTTTTCCCTTTTTGGTTCTGATTAAGAATTTAGTAACTCAACAGTTATTAAACTCAACGTAATTAATAATCGTTATCTTGCTAATTGAGCTGAACCTGAATAATCCCAACATTTTCTTAGGAAATAATTAGGATTCAAAGGTCAATTTAATTAGTCCCTTGACTTTCCCTTGCCCTGGTAAAGGTTGACCAAGTGGAGTTTAGATTCAACTTTTATTATAGTTGAGAGAGATAACTAAGTTAGACCTTTAAATTCTCTTATCTTGCCAAAAGTTGTTTTACAGTTATTATTTATTTTTAATTGCCATTTAATTCACTCATCATTTAAATTACTTGCTTCTCACCTTCTAAACCCCGATTACAACCTCTATAACCAATAATAAGAACATACTTCCTCGCAGTTCCTTGAGAAGACGACCCGAGGTTTGAATACTCGGTTAACAATTTCTAAAGGGGTTTGTTACTTGTGACACCCAAAACGTTTGTATGAAAGGATTTTTGAAGGTTTAGAAACTATACTTGCAACGAGGATTTATCCGCAAATTTCTAGACCACGCAAAAGTTCTCTCATCAAAATGGCGCCGTTGCCGGGGAATTGCAAACGTGTGCCTTATTATTGGTTATTGTAAATATTTTTCAAAAAAAATATTTTTCTTTTACTTGTTTATTTGTTTCTCCTTTTTCCCCCTTATTTCTGATAACTACTATGAATTCCCACCCCTCTCGCTTTGAGTTTGGTTCTAACTTTGTTGAAGGAAATAGAAACCACAGTAGGAATATGCATCAAGGTCAGACCAATCAAGGATGGATGGAGCCAAGAGGATCTAATCAGTCCTTCAGGCAACAACACCATCCTAGATATCATGGACAAAAGCCAGGCTACAATGCATCCCAAGCTGATAGATATGGTGGACCACCTTGTAGCTACCAACAAGCCCCACTCTATGCTCAGAGATCATCCTTTCAACACAACCTCAACCCACAAAACTCACAAGCCTCTTTCCACCATTCACCTCCATATGACCCTAACCCTCAACCACCATACCAACCACCTTATGAGCCATATGAACCATATATAGAACCACCCCAATTCCAACCCAATTACTCACAAGAACCACCACTTCAATATTCACCATCTCCATATCCGTCAATCCAAGAGCATTATGATCCTACTTATGAAAATCGAGTGCATCAAGAGGCAAAGGATCGTCTCAAGAAAACAATGGATCGATTTCAGGCAACCACTCAACAACTGGGGCAAGTATTAATTCAATGGGCTTTTCGACGCTTAAATACACAAGGATCAGCCACAGCCCCATGTGGACAGTCTAGTGAAGAGCATAGCATAAAGGAGATACTAGAAACTCCAGTGGACAAGACAGAGCATGAATCCGTACTAGAACAAGTGGAAGAAGCTGTCATTGTTCAAGAAGAAGAGTTGGTTGAAGATCTAGGCGATGCTGAACTTCCTTGGGTATCCAGAATTGAGGAAAACTCCGTCCAGGATGCTACAGTTGATGCTAAGGAGGATACCGTACAATCTCCAAGGCAAGTCGTTTACGAAGAATCAGACGGAGTAATCCAAGAAGCAATTTTCCTTGATGATGATGATCACGAGTCCTGTTCTCTTAGTGACGACCTTGCATCCGCAAGTGATTTCTCTGAGACAGAAGAATCCTCCCTGAGTGAATACGAAGATGATGCTGAGGTAGATTTTTCTCAACCTCCAATATATGACTTGAGCGATGATGAGGGAGAAATCAATGACTTTGATCAAGACATGGGTGAAGTCGAAGAAATTTGCAAAGAGGTGGAGGAATTCACTGAAGACCACAAGGGAGTAGAACTTACAGAACCACCCAAAACACCTATCCCACGGCCACTACCACCTAATGCAAGCTTCAAGTGGGTACAATCCGTAACTTATAACTTCACTTATTCACTTGAATATGGTTTGCTCGAAACAGATGGCCAGCTTAGAGCTCTCTGCGGCTTTAAGAGTAAGAGGGAAATGGCTCGTACTCAGAGCTGGTGCACAAGGTTCAATAAGGTTCCACGCTTCACCTCGAAGTACACGGATTGGTATCATGCTCAATTGCATGGATCACGGAGAACGTTTGGTCACCACGGTGAGATTCTACTTTTTAAGCCGCCCGGATGGAGACATGTAGATCAAGACGGAGGCGGATTTAAAAGCAAGGCTTGGAATCCTGGAGTTTATTCTGACATTTGTCGTCCCGGGAGCCAAACAATATATTTAAAGCTACTCAGAAGCTTCACATGCCTAGTTTGGGACCCCGGAGGCTATTGGCATTCCAAGCACTGGTGGAGATTTTTGGACGAATTTAAACATAAACCACCATAATAGGATACTCCCCCAATGTCCAACTTAAGGACTTTAACTAAAAGTGCTAGGTGGGAGACAACCCACCATGGTATGGTTGTTTCTTTTTTTTAGTTTATTTCATCATTATTTGTTTTTATTTTTATTTTCCTTTTCATTTTACTTTAGTAAACCTGGAATCATACATAGCACTCATATTAATCACTGCATTCTGCATTGTTCATGCATTAAAAAAAAAAATTTCGCTACGCGACGCGATCGCATCAGCGACGCGTCCGCGTCGCTTGGATAGAAAGGAAAAATAAAAATGAACAGAGAGTCACGCTGGAGCGTGGCTGGAGGCATGCTAATGGCACATATCGACACCCGCGACCGCGTCGCTGACGCGTCCGCGTCGAATGGGAAGTATGGCCTCCCACGCGACCGCGTGCCCCACGCGGCCGCGTGCCCTGGGTTTTCGACGTCAAAGGGTGCACAATGAAATATTGTGCGAGAGTGGTGCTGGATTGGTGCTGGAAGCACAATCCTTATCACGCGACCGCGTGCCCCACGCGGCCTCGTCAATTATTTTTTGACGCACACTCACGCGATCGCGTGACCCACGCGATCGCGTCACCCAATTTTGGCAATTAAAATGAATCGAACAGAGAGTTGTGCTGGAGCGAGGCTGCACTCGCGCCAGCAGCGCAACATGGGTCACGCGACCACGTGACTGACGCGATCGCGTGCCCATACTTAACGCGCATCCACGCGAACGCGTTCCCTATGCGGCCGCGTCGCATGCGCCGCACAGCTCACCCTAAAATTACCACATATCTTATCTTTCTCTCCTCCAAATCCTAATTTTTCTTTTCCTTTCTTATTTACTTCCTCTTCCCTTCTTTCCCTTCTCATTCTTCTTTTTCTTTTTATTTTATTTTTATTTATTTGCATATTTCAATCATTGCATTTTAATTTTGCGCACATTTTTATTTTTCCATTGGTGTTAAAAATTTTTCTTATTCAACTGTTGCTTCTTTTCTTTAATTTATTTTGGTAACTTGTTTTACACTGTGGGATGATATTAATTATATGCCAATGCCAATCTTTTATGATACCTGCACTCCATTTGCATTGACATGAGCTTGTATTGATACTTCCACTACCCACACTCCTCCCCTATGTTACAAATTTTATACCACTGATATGCCATGGCTTCTATTGTTTTCTCACGTACATGCTGAAGCTTCCATGTAAATGAGACGATTATCGTTTGGCATTACCCAACCCATATTTCATTTATTTTCTATCTTTATTTTTGGGTTACTTTTCTTTCTTTTTTTTTTCTTTCAGGATGGCCACCAGGAAGGGAACGGAAAGAAGTTTACATGGGGAGACAAACAAGTCCATCTGCAAAATCTTGAAGAATAGCGTCAGTTGGAACAACCCGTCCACCTGCACATCTCAGCATGCACCGAGGACGATGCAATCTTTAAGTGTGGGGAGGTCGATACCGATCTCCATGGGTTAGTACTTTCTTGTCTCAAACACCAATGTTTAAATTTTCTTTGTAGATTAGTTGTTGCATTTGCATATTTGTTTGATCTTTGCATATTTTACCACTTGGTTAAAGTAATATTTTCTTTTTCAAGAAACCTTTTAGAGCATTTCACTAATTTGAATAAAATTTAACGTTACACTTGCCTGAAGAAATATTATTTCGGAACATGGTTTAAAGCTTGAACACACAAAACCAGTGAGATTTTGAGCCTATTTGATTGTTGCATTTTATCAACCAATATTTTATTTTTGGTGTGTGTTTTTCTCTCTAAGATTGTGATCTTTGTCTTGCTTGATTCTATATTTCCATGGTTTGATGTATACATGCACTTATATGATTGAGGCATTTGCTTCACTAAGCTTACATACCCATATGGCCTTAACCTTTTCATTATCTATTGCAAACCAATTTTGAGCCTATTTTACCCCTTTGTTCTTTATTTTAGCACATCATTAACTCTAAGAGAAAAACAATAATGTCCTTAATTTGAATCCTTGGTTAGCTTAGACTAGTGAGAATGCTTATGAATTAAGTGTGGGGAAGAGCGGGTTTGGAAACATCTGGTTTGAGAATTGAGTATGTTAGAATTTTCTGAAAATGTGAAAAAAATGTTTAGGACATGTTCATGCATTCAATAAATTAATCATATGCATTAAAAAAAAAAGAGAAAAGAGCAAATAAGAAAAAGGGGACAAAATGCCCCAAAGTAAGTAGTGAAGGCAATGCATATGTACTGTACTTAAAATTAGAATGCATGAATATGTGGAAAACATGGTTAATGGATGGCTAGATGTTGTATTATGATTACATGGATTGTTTAAGTTAGGTGGGAAAGTTTCAGTTAATTAAGGATTCAAATTTTAGTCCACTTGGCCAAATACAACCCTACCTTGACCCTAGCCCCATTACAACCCTTAAAAGACCTCTTGATTTGTGTATTGGTGCATTAAATTTTTGTTGATTGTTAGATGAAGAGCAAGCTATAGAAAGCAAGATTAGTAGAGAATTGAGAGAATTGACCCTAGACACTTGAAAGTTAGAATGATATACACTACCAAGGGTTCAGTGCTCAATTCTATGTTCCCTGCTTTCATGAGCTATCTTCTTCTTGTAAGTTATTTGTATTGTATTTTGTGATTTGAATTAGTGAAATCCAGTTCATATTTGTCTTGAAGAACTTATTTATTTTTAACCAAGTAGGTAGAAACATTTTGCATTTAGTTGCATTTAAATTAGGTTGCATTGCATGACATTCCATCACTTTAACCTTAATTATTTACCTTGGATTTAGCATGAGGACATGCTAGTGTTTAAGTGTGGGGAGGTTGATAAACCCATATTTCATGAGTTCTTTTGTGCTTAATTTGAGTGATTTATATAATCCTTCACCTACTTATTCACATTAATTGCATGATTTTACTTTCCCTTCCTTATTATGTCATATTGTGAAAAACATGTTTCCTAAGCTTTGAAAATTAATTATTTTAATTACCTTTATTTCCATTTGATACCGTGATTAGTGTGTTGAGTAGTTTCAGATTTTCTAAGGCAGAATGACTTAAAGAATGAAAAAAGAAACATACTAAAAGGAAAGGAGAAAGCAAAACGGAGCTTTAAGGAAACTGGTATCCACGCGATCGCATGGACGACGCGATCGCGTGCCAAGCACAAATCAGCAGCGACGCGGCCGCATGACTGACGCGACCGCGCGCCTTAAGTAGAATGCACATGACGCGGTCGCATGACTGACGCGACCACGTGGCAAGGAAAAGCTTCGAATGACGCGACCGCGTGACCCACGCGGACGCGTGACAGAGGCCACGCACCAGAAAATTACAGAACATGCCCCAGCGAGTTTTAAACCCCTTTTTGGCCCAAATCCAAGTCCAGAAAGCATAGACCAGAGGTTATAAAGTGGGGGAATGCATCCATTCATAATCATGCTCTCAGAATTCACTTTTCCATGATTTAGATTTAGTCTAGAGAGAGGTTCTCTCTCTCTCTTTTAGGATTTAGGATTTCTTCTTGTTTAAGAGTAACTCTGGATCCCAGGTTTAATGTTCTTTTATTTTAAGTTTTACTTTTATTTATTTATTCCAACATCTGAATTGATTATTTTAATTTGATTTATGAATTTCTTCCATGTCTCGGATTGTTCTTTGAATTAAGGATAATTAAGGTATTTTCAGTTTATAATTGTTCTCTTTGAATTAAGTTGCCATTGCTTCCCATCTAAGGATATTTTTTTTATTCCACCAATTTTACTTTTTCCCCTTTTAGTTCTGATTAAGATTTTAGTAACTCAACAATTATTAAACTCAACGTAATTAATAATCGTTATCTTGCTAATTGAGCTGAACCTGAATAATCCCAACGTTTTCTTAGGAAATAATTAGGATTCAAAGGTCAATTTAATTAGTCCCTTGACTTTCCCTTGCCCTGGTAAAGGTTGACCAAGTGGAGTTTAGATTCAACTTTTATTATAGTTGAGAGAGATAACTAAGTTAGACCTCTAAATTCTCTTATCTTGCCAAAAGTTGTTTTACAGTTATTATTTATTTTTAATTGCCATTTAATCCACTCATCATTTAAATTACTTACATCTCACCTTCTAAACCCCGATTACAACCTCTATAACCAATAATAAGAACATACTTCCTCGCAGTTCCTTGAGAAGATGACCCGAGGTTTGAATACTCGGTTAACAATTTCTAAAGGGGTTTGTTACTTGTGACACCCAAAACGTTTGTATGAAAGGATTTTTGAAGGTTTAGAAACTATACTTGCAACGAGGATTTATCCGCAAATTTCTAGACCACGCAAAAGTTCTCTCATCAATGGCCGTAGACCTTGTTGTTATATATTTTCAATAGTGGAGTTTCTACACACTATAGATTAAGGTGTGGAGCTCTGCTGTTCCTCATGAATCAATGCAATTACTACTGTTTTCTATTCAATTCAAGCTTATTTTTGTTCTAAGATATTCACTCGTACTTCAACCTGATGGATGTGATGATCCGTGACACTAATTATCATCCTTCCTTATGAACGTGTGCCTGACAACCACTTCCGTTCTATCTGTGAGAGCTTGGGTATGTATCTCTTGGCCTCCTGGTTCACGACGCATGGTTGCCTCTCCTGACAATAGAGCTTCCATTCCGTGCAATCAGAGTCTTCGTGGTATAAGCTAGAATCAAATGGGCGGCATTCTTGAGATCCGGAAAGTCTAAACCTTGTCTGTGGTATTCCGAGTAGGATCTGGAATGGGATGACTGTGACGAGTTTCAAACTCGCGAGTGTTGGGTGCAGTGTCAGTGTGAAAAAGGATCAATGGATCTTATTCTGACATGATCAAGAACCGACAGATGATTAGCCATGCGGGAAACCATAGAGGACCATTTTCATCGAGAGGATGGATGGTAGCCATTGACAACGGTGATCCACCTACATACAGCTTTCCATGGAAAGGAGTATGAATGATTGGATGAAGGCAATAGGAAAGCAGAGGCTCAAAGGGAACAAAGCATCTTCATACGCTTATCTGAAATTCCCACCAATGAATTGCATAAGTATTTCTATCCTATTTTATGTTCTATTTCGTTCTTTTAATTATCAAAAACCCATAACCATTTGAATTCGCCTGACTGAGATTTACAAGATGACCATAGCTTGCTTCAAGCCGACAATCTCCATGGGATCGACCCTTACTCACGTAAGGTATTACTTGGACAACCCAGTGCACTTACTGGTCAGTTGCACGAAGTTGTGTATCACGATTTCGTGTACCAAGTTTTTGGCGCCGTTGTCGGGGATTGTTCGAGTTTGGACAACTGACGGTTCATCTTATTGCTTAGATTAGGTATTTTTCTTTTTATTTTCTTCTTCAGATTTTTTAAGAATGAATTCTAGAGTTTTAGATAATGCTTTTATCATCACAGGAGCCAGTTGATTCCCATCAATTTCGGCTGTTGTACGTAATGTCCTGCTGAAGCTTGGTTGACCATGTCTAATACTTTCAAACATTGCGTGATTCCTAGAATTCTTATTAAAAAAAATTGAGTTTCTTATTTTCTTTTTCAAAAAATAAATTTTGAAAAATTACAAAAAAATTTTTAAAATCATAAAATCAAAAATATTTTGTGTTTGAGTCTAGTGTCAATTTTTAAGTTTGGTGTCAATTGCATGCATTTTTCGAAAACTCATGCATTGTGTTCTGTTCTTCATTGATCTTCAAGTTGTTCTTGATGATCTTCCTTGTTCTGATCTTTAAATTCTCTTGTTTTATGTCTTTTGTTGTTTTTCGTATGCATTCTCAAATTGTTAGTGTCTCTAGTATGAAAATTTCTAAGTTTGGTGTCTTGCATGTTTTTCTTTTCTTAAAAATTTTCAAAAAAATTATGTATTTTCAAGTCAATAATACAGAGAATTGAAGATTCAGAACATACAGCAGAGGAATCACAGAAAAAAAGCTGGGCGTTCAAAACACCCAGTGAAGAAGGAATTTTGGCGTTTAACGCCCAAAAAGGTAGACAAGTGGGCGTTAAACGCCAGAATGGATACCATTCTAGGCGTTTAACGCCAGGATAACACCAAGGAGGAAATTTTGTTTTCAAATCATATCTTTTTCAATTTTTCAAATTTTAAAACTGATTTTTCAAAATCTTATCTTTTTTATTTCTTCTCATATCAATTATATCTTTTTGAAAATCATATCTTTTAATTTCTTATTAGTCAAGTCATCAAATTTTAAAAATAAAATCTTTTTCAAAAATTTGTTTTTCAATCATATCTTTTCAAACATATCTTTTTCAATCAAATCTTTTTCAAATCATATCTTTTTCAAATTTTGATTTCAAAAATCTTTTCTAACTTCTTAGCTTTTCAAAATTTGATTTTCAAATCTTTTCACTAATTCTCATCTTTTTCAAAACCACCTAGCTATCTTTCTCTCTCTAATTTTCGAAAACCATTAACAACTTTTTCAAAAATCTTTTAATTAATTAATTGTTTTAAACTCTAATTTTATTTTATTTAAAAATTTTTGAAAATTCCCTCTCTCATCTCCTTCTATTTAATCACTAGCACTCCTCATCTCTTAATAATTTGAACCCTCTCCCCTCTTTATATGTTCGAATTCTTCTTTATCTACCTCATCCTTCTATTCTTCTTTTCCTCTGACACATCAAGGAATCTCTATACTGTGACATAGAGGATTCCATACTTTCTTTGTTTTCTTCTCTTTTATATGTGTAGGAACAAAGATAAAGGCATTCTTATTGAAGCTGATCCTGAACCTGAAAGGACTCTGAAGAGGAAGCTAGGAGAAGCTAAAGCACAACTCTCTGGAGAGGACCTGACAGAAATCTTCGAAAAAGAAGAAGCCATGGCAGCCGAAAATAACAACAATGCCAACAATGCAAGGAAGGTGCTTGGTGACTTTACTGCACTTACTCCCGATTTATATGGGAGAAGCATCTCTATTCCTGCCATTGGAGCAAACAACTTTGAGCTTAAGCCTCAATTAGTTTCTCTGATGCAACAGAATTGCAAGTTTCATGGACTACCATTGGAAGATCCTCATCAGTTCTTGGCTAAATTTTTGCAAATCTGTGACACTGTTAAGACCAATGGAGTTGATCCCGAGGTCTACAGACTCATGCTTTTCCCTTTTGCTATAATAGACAGAGCTAGTATATGGTTGAACTCACAACCTAGAGACAGCTTGAACTCTTGGAAAAGCTGGTCAATGCCTTCTTAGCTAAATTTTTTCCACCTCAAAAGATGAGTAAGCTTAGAGTGGAAGTTCAAACGTTCAAACAGAAGAAAGGTGGGTCCCTCTATGAAGCTTGGGAAAGATACAAGCAACTGATCAGAAGGTGTCCTTCTGACATGCTTTCAGAATGGAGCATCATAGGTATCTTCTATGATGGTCTGTCTGAGTTATCCAAGATGTCATTGGACCATTCTGCAGGCAGATCTATTCATCTGAAGAAAACGCCTACAGAAGCTCAGGAACTCATTGAAATGGTTGCAAATAACTAGCTCATGTACACTTCTGAAAGAAATACTGTGAGCAATGGGACAACTCAGAAGAAAGGAATTCTTGAGATTGATACTCTGAATGCCATATTGGTTCAGAAGAAAATATTGACTCAGCAAGTTAATATGATTGCTCAGAATCTGACTAGATTGTAAGCTGCATCTGGCAGTGCTAAAGAAGCATTCTCTGAAGGAGAAGCTTATGACCCTGAGAATCCTGCAATGGAAGAGGTGAATTACATGGGAAAACCCTATGAAAACACCTACAATTCTTCATGGAGAAATCACCCAAATTTCTCATGGAAGGATCAACAGAAGCCTCAACAAGGCTTCAACAACAATAATTGTGGAAGAAATAGGTTTAGTAATAGCAAACCTTTTCCATCATCTTCTCAGCAACAGACAGAGAACTCTGAGCAGAATCGCTCTACTTAGCAACCATAGTCTCTGATCTATCTAAGACCATACTAAGTTTCCTGAATGAAACAAGATCCTCCATTAGAAATTAGATGGCACAAGTGGGTCAACTGAGTAAGAGAGTTACTGAAACTCCTCCTAGCACTCTCCTAAGCAATACAGAAGAAAATCCCAAGAGAGAGTGCAAGGCCATAACCACGTCCAACATGGCTGAACCTGTGGAGGAGGGAAAGGCAGTGATTCCCAGTGAGGAAGACCTCATGGGACGTCCACTGACCACTAGGGAGTTCCCCTCTGAGGAACCAAGGGAATCTGAGACTCATACAGAGACCATAGAGATTCCATTGAACCTACTTCTGCCATTCATGAGCTCTGATGAATATTCTTCCTCTGAAGAGGATGAAGATATTACTGAAAAGCAAGTTGCTAAGTACCTTGGAGCAATCATGAAGCTGAATGCCAAGTTATTTGGTAATGAGACTTGGGAGGATGAATCTCCATTGCTCATTAATGAACTAAACGCCTTGGCTCAAGTGAAGATACCTCAAAAGAAATCGGATCCCGGAAGGTACTTAATACCTTGTACCATAGGCACCATGACCTTTGAGAAGGCTCTGTGTGACCTAGGATCAGGCATAAACCTCATGCCGCTCTCTGTAATGGAGAAACTAAGGATCTTTGAGGTTCAAGCTGCAAGAATCTCACTTGAGATGGCAGACAATTCAAGGAAACAGGCTTAAGGACTTGTAGAGGATGTCTTAATGAAGGTTGAAGGCCTTTACATCCCTGCTGACTTCATAATCCTAGACACTGGAAAGATTAAGGATGAATCCATTATCCTTGGTAGACCCTTCCTAGCAACAGCAAAAGCTGTGATTGATGTTGACAGAGAAGAATTGGTCCCTCAAGTGAATGAGGACTACCTTGTGTTTAAGGCTCAAGGATCTCCTTCTGTACACATGGAGAATAAGCATGAAAAGCTTCTCTCAATACAGAGTCAAATAGAGCTCCCACATTCAAACTCTAAGTTTAGTATTGGGAGGCCCTAGCCATGCTCTGAATATCTGTGAAGCTCCACGAGAGCTCACTGTCAATCTACTGACATTAAAGAAGCGCTTATTGGGAGGCAACCCAATTTTTATTTATCTATATTAAATTTGCATTTCCATTGTTATTTTATGTTTTCTTTAGGTTGATGATCATGTGGAGTCACAAAAACAACTGCAAAAATCAAAGCAAACTCAAAAACAGCATTAAAAATAGCACACCCTAGAGGAGGAGCTTACTGGCGTTTAAACACGAGTAAGGGTAGCAGAATGGGCGTTAAACGCTCAGTCTGGCACCATTCTGGGCGTTTAACCCCAGAAAAGGGCACCAGACTGGTGTTTAATGCCAGAAAAAGGCACTAAGTTGGCGTTCAACGCCAGAAAGGGGAGAAAATCTGGCGTTAAACGCCAATAAATAGGCAGTAACCTGGCGTTTAACGCCAAGATCAGCACTCAGAGGGCGTTTACACGCCTGAATGGTGCAGGGATGAGAAATCCTTGACACCTCAAGATCTGTGGACCCCACAGGATCCCCACCTACCTCAACTCACTCTCTCTCTTCTTCACACATTCCAATAACACCCTTTCCCAAATACCCTTCACCAATTACCTCCATTTCTCTTCCCGAATATGCTTCACCAATCACCTGCATCCACTCTTCCCCAAACACCCCACCTACCCCACCATTCAAAATTCAAAAACTTTCCCTCCCAAACCCAACCCTCACATGCGAACCAACGCCCTCTCTCACCTTATAAATACCCCTCCTTACTCCTTTATTTTCACACCTCACATACACTCAAAACCCCCCTTGGCTGAACCATCTCATGCCTCCATCTCCCATTTTTCTTCTTCTTCTCCTATCTTCTTTCTTCTCTTGCTCGAGGATGAGCAAACCTTTTAAGTTTGGTGTGGTAAAAGTTTTGCTTTTTGTTTTTCCATAACCACTTATGGCACCTAAGGCCGGAAAAACCTCTAGAAAGAGGAAAGGGAAGGCAAAAGCTTCCACTTCTGAGTCATGGGAGATGGAGAGATTCATCTCAAAAGTCCTTCAAGACCACTTCTATGAAGTTATGGTCAAGAAGAAAGTGATTCCTGAGGTTCCTTTCATGCTCAAGAAGAATGAGTATCCGGAGATTCGACATGAGATTCGAAAAAGAGGTTGGGAAGTTCTCACCAACCCCATTCAATAAATCAGAATCTTAAGGTTCAAGAGTACTATGCTAATGCATGGATCACTAAGAACCATGATCAAAGTGTGAACCCAAACCCAAAGAATTGACTTACAATGGTTCGGGGGAAATACTTAGATTTCAGTATGGAAAATGTAAGGTTGGCATTCAACTTGCCAATGATGCAAGGAGATGCACGCCCCTACAATAGAAGGGTCAACTTTGATCAAAGGTTGGACCAAGTCCTCATGGACATATGTGTGGAAGGAGTTCAGTGGAAAAGAGACTCCAAAGGCAAGCCGGTTTAATTGAGAAGGCATGACCTTAAACCCGTGGCTAGAGGATGGTTGAAATTCATCCAACGCTCCATCATTCCTACTAGCAACCGATCCGAAGTGACTATAGATCAGTCTATCATGATCCATAGCATCATGATTGGAGAGGAAGTAGAAGTTCATGAGGTTATATCTCTAGAACTCTACAAAGTGGCTGACAAAACCTCCACTTTAGCAAGGTTAGCCTTCCCTCATCTTATCTGTCACCTATGCAATTTAGCTGCAATTGTCATAGAGGAAGACATCCTCATTGATGAGGACAAGCCCATCACTAAAAAGAGGATGGAGCAAACAAGAGAGCCCACCCATGGACATCAATAAGAGCATGAGGAAGTCCCTCATCAAGAAATCCCTGAGATGCCTCAAGGGATGCATTTTCCTCCACACAACAATTGGGAACAACTCAACACCTCTTTGGGAGATTTGAGTTCCAATATGGAGTAACTAAAGATGGAGCACCAAGAGCACTCCATTATTCTCCATGAAATTAGAGATGATCAAATAGCCATGAGGGAAGAGCAACAAAGGCAAGGAAGAGACATTGAGGAGCTCAAGGACTCCATAGGATCTCCAAAAAGGAGAACTAGCCGCCATCACTAAGGTGGACCCGTTCTTTAATTTCCTTGTTCTTATTTTTCTATTTTTCGATTTTTATGCTTCATGTGTTATTTATGTTTGTGTCTTCATTACATGATCATTAGTGTCTAGTATCTATATCTTAAAGCTATGAATAATTCCATGAATCCTTCATCTCTCTTAAATTAAAAATGTGCCTAATTACAAAAGAACAAGAAGTACTTGAATTTCAAATTTTATCTTGAAATTAGTTTAATTATTTTGATGTGGTGGCAATACTTTTTGTTTTCTAAATGAATGCTTGAACAGTGCATATTTTTTATAGTGAAGTTTATGAATGTTAAAATTATTGGCTGTTGAAAGAATGTGAACAAAGAAAAATGTTATTGATAATCTGAAAAATCATGAAATTGATTATTGAAGCAAGAAAAAACAGTGAGAAAGAAAAAGTTGTGAAAAAAATGGCGGAAAAAAAGATAAGAGAGAAGAAAGAAAAAGCAAGCAGAAAAAGCCAATAGCCCTTTAAACCAAAAGGCAAGGGTAAAAAGGATCCAAGACTTTGAGCATTAATGGATAGGAGGGCCCAAGGGAATAAAATCTTGGTTATGCGGCTAAATCAAGCTGTCCCTAACCATGTGCTTGTGTCATGAAGGTCCAAGTGAAAAGCTTCAGACTGAATGGTTAAAGTTGTGATCCAAAGCAGAAAGAGTGTGCTTAAGAACTCTGGACACCTATAACTGGGGACTTTAGCAAAGCTGAGTCACAATCTAAAAAGGTTCACCCAGTTATGTGTCTGTGGCATTTATGTATCCGGTGGTAATACTGGAAAACAAGATGCTTAGGGTCATGGCCAAGACTCATAAAGTAGCTGTGTTCAAGAATCAACATATTGAACTAGGAAAATCAATAACACTATCTAATATCTGAGTTCCTATAGATGCCAATCATTTTGAATTTCAAAGGAAAAGTGAGATGCCAAAACTGTTCAGAATCAAAAAGCTACAAGCCCCGCTCATCTAATTGGGACTAAGTTTCATTGATATTGTGAGATTCATTGTATATTCTCTTCTTTTTATTCTATTTTGTTTTCAGTTGCTTGGGGACAAGCAACAATTTAAGTTTTATGTTGTGATAAGCGGATAATTTATACGCTTCTTGGCATTGTTTTTAGGTAGTTTTTAGTATGATTTAGTTAGATTTTAGTATATAATTAGTAGTTTTTATGCAAAAATCACATTTTTGGACTTTACTATGAGTTTGTGTGTTTTCTGTGATTTCAGGGATTTTCTGGCTGAAATTGAGGGACCTAAGCAAAAATTTGATTCAGAGGCTAAAAAAAGGACTGAAGATGCTGTTAGATTCTAACCTCTCTACACTTGAAGTGAATTTTCTGGAGCTACAGAAGCCCAATTGGCACGCTCTCAATTGCGTTAGAAAGTAGACATCTTGGGCTTTCCATCAATGTATAATAGTCCATACTTTGCTCGAGATTTAAAGGCCTAAACTGGCGTTCCAAGTCAGCATAAAAATTCTGGCGTAAAACAACAAAACTGGCATAAAAGCTGGAGTTAAACGCCCAAACTGGGACCAGAGCTGGCGTTTAACTCCAAGAGAAGCCTATGCACGTGAAAGCTTCAATGCTTAGCCCAAACACACACCAAGTAGGCCCCGGAAGTGAATTTCTGCATCATTTACTTATTTTTGTGAACCCTAGGTTACTAGTTCTCTATAAATAGGACCTTTTACTATTGTATTTTCATCTTTTTGATCATCTGTGATCTTTTTGATCATCTTTGATCGTGGGATCAGGTCTTTGAACCCTTTTTTGTTTGTTTCATGCTATTTGGAAGGCATGGCCATTTGTTCTTATGTATTTTCAACGGTGGAGTTTCTACACACCATAGATTAAGGTGTGGAGCTCTGCTGTTCCTCATGAATCAATGCAATTACTACTGTTTTCTATTCAATTCAAGCTTATTTTTGTTTTAAGATATTCACTCGTACTTCAACCTGATGGATGTGATGATCCGTGACACTCATCATCATCCTCCCTTATGAACGCGTGCCTGACAACCACTTCCGTTCTATCTTTGAGAGCTTGAGTGTGTATCTCTTGGCCTCCTGATTCACGACGCATGGTTGCCTCTCCCGACAATAGAGCTTCCATTCCGTGTAATCAGAGTCTTCGTGGTATAAGCTAGAATAAAATGGGCATCATTCTTGAGATCCGAAAACTCTAAACCTTGTCTGTGGTATTCCGAGTAGGATCTGGGATGGGATGACAGTGACGAGCTTTAAACTCGTGAGTGTTGGGTGCAGTGACAGTTTGCAAAAGGATCAATGGATCTTATTCTAACAAGATCGAGAACCGACAGATGATTAGCCATGCGGGGAACCATAGAGGACCATTTTCACTAAGAGGATGGATGGTAGCCATTGACAACGGTGATCCACCTACATATAGATTGCCATGGAAAGGAGTATGAATGATTGGATAAAGGCAATAGGAAAACAGAGGCTTAGAGGGAACAAAGCATCTTCATACGCTTATCTGAAATTCCCACCAATGAATTGCATAAGTATTTCTATCCTATTTTATGTTATATTTCATTCTTTTAATTATCAAAACCCCATAACCATTTGAATCTGCTTGACTGAGATTTACAAGATGACCATAGCTTGCTTCAAGCTGACAATCTTCGTGGGATCGACCCTTACTCACGTAAGGTATTACTTGGATGACCTAGTGCACATGCTGGTCAGTTGCACGAAGTTGTGTATCACGATTTCGTGTACAAAACCTCTAATCGAAATTAAGTGACCAAGGAATTGGTGGTTAACCAGGTTAGAGGAGACTAAATTACTAAGGAATTAGGGTTTCATCAATTACAGTTTGCCATGAATTGAATCTTGCATGATTAAAATAGTTGGTAAGAAATAGAAAACCGAAAAGTAAACAACTCTGAAACCTTAATTGTTCTCTCATATAGCTTTCACACCAAATTCACTGTTTGCCTTCTAAATTCCTGTTTTACTATTTAATGCAATTGAACCCCAAAACACAATTTTCTTCTTGTCTAACTAATTGAATCACTCAATCATTGTTACTTGGTCCACCAATCCTCATGGGATTTACCCACACTCACCTGAGGTATTACTTGGTACGACCCGGTGCACTTGCTGGTTCAGTTGTGGTATTCAAATTCCGTACTAGTACGCTTAGGACACGAAGAAAAAATAAGCATTGCACGAACAGAGTCAACAATATGACGGTGTTTGCGTTCAGTCCGTCCATTTTCTTGAGATGTACCAGGACAAGAAAACTCAGACAAAGTACCCTATTTATCAAGAAAGTTCAAGAGTTTGGAGTCACGGTATTGCATAGTGTTATTGATAAAAAAAACTTTAATGACCTTGGAAAACTGAGTTTTAATCATACTTGGAAAAGTTAACATAAATCTGAGGTAGCTCATAACTGTTAGTCATCAAATAAACCAAAGTAAAGCGTGAATAATCATCAATGAAAACTACAAAGTATCGAGCCCCTCTCATAGAAGTGGTAGGAGTGGAGCCCCAAACATCAGAGCGGATAAGATCAAAAGGAGAGCAAGTAAGAGATGAATTATTATGAAAAGATAAAGTAGGTTGTTTGGCAGTTTGACAAAAAAGACAATTAAAAGACTCATTATTAACCTGACCCAAAACACTCTTAGAAATAAGAGGACACAATTTTCCTAAGGAGCTGTGAACAATACGATGATGCCACAAGTGAAGGGTAGATGTAGAAGAAACAACAGAGAGATTTGACAAAGGAATATAAAGATTCTCGAGCTTAAACAACCTTCCGACCTTACGTCCAGTCCCGATGATTTGTCCTGTCCAACAATCCTGCACGACAACCAGAAATAGAAAAATTGACATCAAAACTGAGTTCAACAAGTTAACCAACAGAGATAAGATTAAAGTTTAATTTTGGAATAAAATAAGTATCAGAGAGATTAAGATTGGACTATGAAATAAAACCCTTATGTGTCACATGCAAGAGGAAACCATCAGCAGTGTTAATAGAAGGTGCATTTGTGGTGGTAGAGAAAGATGAAAAAGGATGACGCAAATGAGACACGTGATTAAAGCAACCAGAATCAAAATACTATTTAGAATGACCTGAAGGATTGAAAAGAGCAATAGAAGAATGGTGACAAGTGATGGCGGATTTTACAAAACCATAAAACACCGGCAAGTGCACTAGGTCGTATCAAGTAATAAACTCAGGTGAGTGAGTGTCGATCCCACGAGAATTAACGGATTAAGCAAGCAATAGTTAATTGATTATTTTAGACAATCAAAATTTAGGTTTTGAAAACTTTGAAACATAAACAGCAATGAAATAAAGACAAGGCAATGAGTAACGTAAAGATAATATGATTGAAAGAGTTAAGGCTTTGGAGATGTTAAAACTTCCGAATTAATATTTTTCACTTTCCACATTAATCATGCAAAGATACTTTTATGGCAAATCATTACTAATTAAACCCCAATCCTTTGGTGATTTAATTTCTCTTAACCTAATTAATCACTAATCCCTTAGTCAATTATTTAAAAAAAGATTTTAAGAACGCCCACTGATTTATAAAATCACACAATTCATAAGAATCTCCCCGAGTTGATTTTATGTTACTTATCAATGCAGTTTCAAAACTTAAGAATTATGAGAATCAATTTTCAAGCTTAATTCAATTAAGCAACTTTTCCAAGAAGTTAAAAGAATTCAAATAAGAGAAGAATTGTTTCCCAACATATCCAAACCCTTTACGATGAAGAACGAAAATTTTCTTAAGAAGTAATCAATTGCATAAAGTATAGGTAGAAAAGTTAATGTATTAAACCATTGAATTAAAAAAGCTCCCAACCTTAACCGACGAGATATAGAAACTCATGTTCTTCAGGGAATCCTTAAGAAATTAAAAAAAATTTTAGAAGAAGGGAGAATGAGAGAGGCGATAGAGCTTTCTCTTGAGTGATCTCACTTATTTATACTAAAATTCCTACTAATTCAAATGCTAAAACTAATCTTATCTTAATTGGAGTGGTTAAGATAACTTCCTAATTTAAATTTAAAAAACCTAAATAATATTTTTCTAATAAAAATAAATTCAAATATAAATTAAATACACGAGATTGCATTGCTGAGGATGTGGGGAACTGTTCCGAGGGTTACCTGAAACTGAAGGTCGATCTCATACGAGATCCTCTGTGCTGGTCGGTGCTGCTGTGCCGACCTGGTAGAGTTGTAGATACTGCTTATCCTTCGTTACCGGAGGGTGGTGGTACCTGCAAGAGACTCCGATGCTTAAGTTAGCACATGCTTTATGCAGGTTTTCTGTAAAATCGGAGTATGAGTTATACCTGGGTGCTCCAGTGTATTTATAGTAGTGTGGAGTGACCTTTCTTGAGATAAGTTAGTTATCTTATCTCATCTTTTAGGCCAGCCGCCTTTAAAGTGGGCTGCATCCTTTTGTTTGGTCCTACTTGGGCCTCTATGGCATTTTGGCCGACCTCTTTAGGAAGAGGTCGGTAACGACCAACCATTACAAGAGGTCGGTCGCTTTTGTCTTCGTCCAATCCAGATCATGTAGTTCGACGTAGGGTATGAACAGTGCCCCTGCTCGATTTCAAGCTTTCCTTTGAGGTCGTGTCCTTAGACTTTGACCCCTTTGAGGAAGTCGTGCTTGAGCATTCTTATTTGGTCGATCTTTTGTATAACTTCTGTTGGGATTGCTTCTGCTTGAATGCGAAGTGTTTCTTTCTTTCTTTTTTAATTTTAGCACGCGTTGCTTTCTTGGGAATGTGCGATGGCTTTAAAGGCTCATTTAATTTCCTTTTGTCGTTTCTTCTTTTCCCTCTATGTATTTTGTTTTGAAACTAAGGAAGAGGTTTTACTCTCACTTTTTAGTTTCTTCCTCCCTTTTTCTTTCTTCGCTCTTTGTTTGCTAAGTTTCTTCTCCACAGATTGGTATTCTCCTTCCTTTTTATGCTTTGATAGTTGCCTTTATGTATGCTTTCACTGTTGCATGTCTACAAAGTTTTTATTTTTATTGAGTTTGCCCTGAGAAGCTTGATCCTTTCCGAAAAAGATTGCGTCTTTGTTTGATCGACATTGTGATTTTATCCCTGTTGCTCCTGTTTTAGGAAGATGTGCGTTTTTTAGGTCTCCGTTACTATCTCCAGTAGTTTGCTTTTGTTTGAGAGATTGTAGGGTTTTTGATTTTTTGTGTTGTTTCTATGTTCCCGTACTGCTGCCTCCAAAGGGTGCCCATGGGTTTTGCTGAATATTCTTTGTTTTGGTCGACCCTGGGGTGCCCTTTTTGTTGCCCCAGCTCTTTGTTTATTAGTTGTTCCTTCTCTTTTTTGATTCTGTCCAAGTTGTTTAGCAGTGACCCCTTGTTATCTTCCTTTGCTGTAGGTGTAGTTTGCCGTATGTCTTCCTGAAAAAACATTGTTGAGATGTCTACAAAGATTCCCGCTGGCATGGCCGATTGGCTGGACTCTATAGTTCTGATGTGTGTTACTGTGGCCGATCTAGAGTACTGTAAGAGGCTTAGGAGATTCCATAGGATCTGTAGCAATAGGGACGATGAAAAGAATTATGAGCCGTTGTCACCCGACCTTGAGGAGAGGGTCAGTTTCCCACCCTTGAGTCAGGGAGAACGCCTCTTCTTTTACGCTTAAGACTATTTCTTTAGTTAGCTGAATATCACCCTCCCTTTTACTGCTTTTGAGACCGACCTCTTATGGAATTGCAATGTGGCCCCTTCCCAGCTTCATCCGAACTCTTGGGCCTTTATTTAGATTTTTTAGCTGTTGTGCCAGGAATTAGGTGTCTGATCTTCCATATCTCTCTTCCTTTATCTGTTTGTGTTGACCAAGCTTGGAGTAGCCAAGTAAAAGGGTTCTTGGATCTCATTCCGAGCCACCCAAGGGAAAAAGGTATTTTCTATGTATGATGAGTCTTTTCGGGATTTTAAGAACTACTACTTTAAAGTCTGAGTTGTCGAGGATGTCCGCCCTTTCTTTCTAGATGAGAATGATAAACCAACTTTTCCTTTGTGTTGGCAAAAAGATATAGTAGCGACTAAGTATTCTTGGAAGAGTTTGGATGAGGTTGAACAGGCCTTTGTGGGTGTCTTAGAGGAGCATTGGGGGGAACCTCCTCGTTTGGATACTAAGAGGTTTCTGGGAGATCCTTCCCTCCTCCGTGCTGAACTTGGTATCATCCAACTTCTTCCTGATTATTTTAATTGTATTTTTCGATCTTGTCTAATACTTTTTCTGGTTTCTTTCAGGAGATGGTTAAATCTTTTGATTCTATGAAGGCGTTCCGTAGGGCTAAGAAGGCGACGACTGCACAAAACTTGACGGCGAAGACCTCAGGAGAAGGGTCTTCTCAGGTGCAAAGAAGAAGCTGGCTTCTGATTCTTCAGGCTTGAGGAAGATCATTCCGACACCACAAGTTCGGACGATTCCTTCTGACCCTATTCAACTAACCTCTGGTGCTGCCTCCTCTCCTATTGCCGCTAGTCCTTCTCCGAAGCGGCAAAATACTATTGGTACTTATGATCTGAATAATAAGGATTTTGAGGGTGTGGGTTTTACCACTGAATTGATTTCTCCTCATAGGAGGATTCCTTTGGATGATGTGTCGATTCTTCATCCCGTTGATTTTGTTGCAAGCAGCAGTATTCGAATTGCCAATATTAGGGCTGCCTTATCCTGGGTTATCAGAGAGTCCCTTGTTCATGCCACTAGGGCTTTTATAGAGGAAGCCAAAGCTGATTTTGATAGAATTAAGGGTTTGAAGGCTGAGCTAGATGCTAGGGTGGCTAAGTTGGAGTTTGATTTAGAGAAGGAGAAATCTTGAGCTACTACTATTGAGGCATCTGCCAATTTAGCTGAGGAGATGGCCAAGAAGTCTAAAGAGAGCTACACCCACACATATGCCGAGTTGTTGGAGACTAGGGAGAGCTTCAGTCCGTCCAAGCTGATTATGCCGAGCTCTAAGGTCATCTGGTGGACAGTGTGACCAATGCGTATGAAAACTTGAAAGCCAAGGTCTAGGTTCTTGCCCCTGAGCTTGACCTTACCTTATTCAGCCTGGACAATGTAGTAGAGGACAGCAAGATCGGGCCTGCCCCAGATGATAAAGATAAGGGTCCTCCTCCTGTGCCATCAGCCAAGACTTCTACAGCTTCAGCCTCTTCGACTCCTTTTGCCGAGGTGGCTCCTACTGGGTCCGATCCTGATGTGGAAATACTAAATGGCCCAAATGGAGTTGTCAATGCCATCCCTCTTGCGACCAGGTCTCCCTCTCCTAAAGATGTCACTGCCGAAGCGACTTTGGATCCTTGATGACCCTTTTTTATCTTTACGTATTTGTGTAGTCCGACTTGTGGACTTTAGACTTTGCTTATGTTTTTGCAAGTCTCTTGTAGTTAACTCTTTTGACACTCGGTTGCTTCTTAGCAACTTTTGTTTAGAGAAACAAACACTTTAAACTCTTAGGATGCTTTTTAGGTGGCCATTGAGTCTTTAATGTTTTACTTTGATGTACGCATTTTGTTGATATGTTAATCATACCTTTGATGCTTGGAGGTTTACCTCTGCAATCTTTTATGGATTTTATAGAGGTTTGGTATTTCCCTGTCCGACCTTCTTTGAGTTGTAATGTGGGTTTTCTACTTTTTGCCATTTGGATCATGCCTTGGTTTGAGTTTGTGTTGTCTATCCTCTGCTTTGGTGAAGTGATTCTTGCGTCTTGGTATCCGGGCTTTTAGTAACTTGTTCGACAACTTTTTAGTGTTCTATGAAACCTTTTTAGTTTGTTCGAACAACTTTTGTAGCCCTATTTTGAGACCGCGTCTATTTTGAGTGGAGTGGTACCCTTCTTTGAGAACTTTTGAGCCTTAAGTTGTTTTTCAACCTCTCTGGCTTTTGCTTGTTCTTGAGGTCGTCCTTGTCCTTTTAGGTCACACTCCTGACGTCAACCTATATTATTTTTTGTTGTTCGAGCTTTTTAGTCATATTCCAACAACTTTTTAGGTAGTGTTCCTAGGAGGAACCTTTTCTTTATAGTTTGTTTGAAAGACTTTTTAGTGCCGCTTGATTTGTGCTTTCGCTTTTTAAGTAGTGTACTGATGTGCGGATAATTTATACGCTTTTTGGCATTGTTTTTACATAGTTTTTAGTATGATTTAGTTAGTTTTTAGTATATTTTTATTAGTTTTTAAGCAAAATTCACATTTCTAGACTTTACTATGAGTTTGTGTGTTTTTCTGTGATTTCAGGTATTTTCTGGCTGAAATTGAGGGACCTGAGCAAAAATCTGATTCAGAGGCTGACAAAGAACTGCTGATGCTGTTGGATTCTGACCTCCCTGCACTCGAAACGAAATTTTTGGGGCTACAGAAGTCCAAATGGTGCGGTCTCAACTGCCTTGGAAAGTAGACATCCAGGGCTTTCCAGAAATATATAATAGTCTATACTTTTTCCGAGTTTAGATGACGTAAACTGGCGTTTAACGCCAGCTTTCTGCCCTATTCTAGCGTTAAACGCTAGAAACAAGTTGCAAAGCAGAGTTAAACGCCAGAAACAAGTTACAAACTGGTGTTTAACTCCAAGGAAGACCTCTACATATGAAAGCTTCAATGCTCAGTCTAAGCACACACCAAGTGGGCCCGGAAGTGGATTTCTGCATCATTTACTTATTTCTGTAACCCTAATAACTAGCTTAGTATAAATAGAACTTTTTACTATTTTACTCATATCTTTGGATTACCTTTTGATCCTTTGATCACGTTATGGAGGCTGGCCTCTCGGCCATGCCTGGACCTTGTTCTTATGTATTTTCAATGGTGGAGTTTCTACACACCATAGATTAAGGTGGGGAGCTCTACTGTTCCTTGAGTATTAATGCAAAGTACTATTGTTCTTTTATTCAATTCATGCTTATTCTTATTCTAAGATATTCATTCGCACACAAGAAAATGATGAATGTGATGATTATGTGACGCTCATCACCATTCTCACTTATGAATGCATGATTGACAACCACTTCCGTTCTACATGAAAACAAGCTAGAATGTGTATCACATGGATTCCTGGTCCATGCATTTGATTGCCTCTCCTGACAACAGAGCCTTCAATTCCTTGCGATCAGAGTTTTCGTGGTATAAGTTAGAATAAATTGGCAGCATTCTTGAGATCTAGAAAGTCCAAACCTTGTCTGTGGTATTCCGAGTAGGATCTGGGATGGGATGGCTGTGACGAGCTTCAAACTCGCGACTGTAGGGCGTGGTGACAGACACAAAAGGATAGTAAATCCTATTCCTACACGATCGAGAACCGACGGATGATTAGCCCTACTTAACCCGTAGTTGGACCATTTTCACTGAAAGGATGGACGGTAGCCATTAACAACGGTATTCCCCCTACAAACAGCTTGCCATAGAAAGGAGTATGAAGGATTGGATGAAGGCAGTAGGAAAGCAGAGATTCAAAAGGAATGAGGCATCTTCACGCACTTATCTGAAATTCCTACCAATGAATTACATAAGTATCTCTATCTTTATTTTACATTTTATTTATCTTTTAATTATTAAAACTCTATAACTATTTGAATTCACCTGACTGAGATTTACAAGGTGACCATAGCTTACTTCAAGCTGACAATCTCCGTGGGATCGACCCTTACTCACGTAAGGTTTACTACTTGGATGACTCAGTGCACTTGCTGGTTAGTTGTGCAAAGTTGTGAAAAAGAGTTGAGATTACAATTGTCCGTACCAATTGTTGGCGCCATTGAGATCACAGTTTCGTGCACCATGTACCTTTCAGCGAAGCACTTCTGGCCCTTTTTGTCCCTTTTTAGTGATCCTTTTTTGTTGGTCCGACTTCTCTGTCGGTCCTTCCCGAGTTATTTTTAGTAACCCACTTCTAGTTAGACCTCGTCAGGTCGCTTTATATGGGTTACTTTTTACAAGTCCTTGCATTAATTGAGCTTTATCGCTTCACCTTGCCGGCCTCTTTATGATTGGTCGATGAATTTTGCTTTTAGCGTAAATTAATGCGTCTTGGTAGGAAACTTTTTAGGGAACTGATGACTTTTCATTCAAATAATAATGAAGAATAGAAAATAAAAATGTATACATGTGAGTGCCTGATGTGTGGAAAACGATCCAACACAAAACTCACCGGCAAGTGTACCAGGTCGCATCAAGTAATAATAACTCACATGAGTGAAGTCGATCCCACAGGGATTGAGAGATTGAGCAATTTTAGTTCAGTGGTTGATTTAGTCAAGCGAATCAAGTATTGGTTGAGTGATTTTGTATCCAACAGTAAGTAAATGACAGAAAATGTAAAGTGGGAGGGGGTGAATTGCAGAAATTAAAGAGAACTGAAAGTAAAAGAGCTGAATCTTAAAGAACAAGAAATTAAATGACTGAAACTTAAAGTGCAAGAAATATAAATTGCTTGAATGAAAAAGGGAGTTGAGGATTGGGAATTCAGAATTTAAGCAAAGGGCAATTAAATTGCAACAATTAATAAAGCAGAAGTTGAATTAGAAATAACTAGAATTCAAACAGAAAATGGAATTGAATTGCAGCAGGGGTTCACAGAAGAACCAAAAGGGGAAATGGGATCTCAGGACTCCAGAGACTAGATAGCAAAGTCTAGATCTCAATTGCCTTCCCAGATCCAAGTTCACAAAGCAATTAACAAGAAATTTAAGAAGAAGCAGTAAAGGAAATGTAATTGAACTCAATTATGCAGAATATGAATTAAAGAGATCTTGAATGGAGATTGAGACAGAAATTCCTCAATTCTTCACACCCAAGATTCAAACAAGAAAAGTAGAAATGCTCAAGCAAGAACGAGGAAGAAGAGAGATCAATTCTCTGAAATCTCAATCCCTAGCTCTCAATGAGTCTCCAAATTCAAAAATCAAAAGAAGGTTCAAAAGTCAAAAATCAAAGGAAAGGTCCTAATTACATCAAACTAACTCCTATTTATACACTTTCTATTCTTGGATTTTGGAATTTGGATGGGCTTTTGATTTGGTGAAGAATTGAATTTGATTGGATTTTTAATCCAATTTCAGCCAATGAAGAAAGTAGCTCCCAGGAGGCTGCCCTGCCCTTGTGGAGGGCAGGGCAGAAAATGATGCCTGCGGCCTTGTGCGTGCGTGCGTGGTATGTTGGTGCTTGCAGGATGCTGCCCTGCCCTTGTGGAGGGCAGGGCAGAACTTTTTGGTGCGCCAGATTTTGCTGCCCGTGCGTGTGTGCTGGCTGGCCGAGGCTCCTTGGTGCGCCAATCTTGTGCGCGTGTGTGCATCACCAAAATGCTGCCCTGCCCTTGTGGAGGGCAGGGCAATGTGCCAAGGTTGAAGCTCCGCGTTCGAAACTCGGGTGACGCGCACGCTACCTCTTTTCCTCGATTTTCTTGGCACCAAAGTAAGGCCTAGTTCCTTGCTTCCTCATGGTGCCGTGTTCGATCCTTGTGGCAAGCATTGGTAGGCTTTTTCCTTTGATTTATTTTCCATGAAAGCCCGATATTGCTCTTGAGGAGGGCAGGGCAGTGTTGCTTCTCAAGCTTGTTTCATTATGTTGCCCTCCTAGAGGGCAGTGTGCCCTTGTGGAGGGCAATGTTTGCTTCCTCCCTTCCATGCGGCACACTTCTCCTTCCCTTGGGCCACGCTTTCTTTAAGCCACGCTTTTCCTCTTTTCTTCCTTTCTTCATCTACAAGAAACCAAAACAACCACTCAAAGTATCTCTAAACTCATAAGGTTTATAATTCATTAAAAATCACTTAATTCTTGCTTAAACCTCATGATTTAGCATCAATTTAATGATGGTTGCTTGATTTAAAGAAGCTATGCATTTTCATTCCAAATCACTTACTTAGGATGCAAGAAAGTGCATAAAGACTAGTAAAACAAGTGAAATTAGCTTGAAAAATGGGTATATGATGACCCGTCATCAGTGCCTACCTTTCTAGCTCGGGCAACTTTCTAGATCTCGGTCTGGCGCCTCGTTAAAAAACCTTTTTTTAGGAAAAAGAGTGCGCCTTGACCTAAGATCTTTACTATTTTTTAGCTACAGTACCTTCTTAAGTTACAGGCATGCCATGACCTTGGTAGCTCCTGCCCTTCGAGGTCGGCCACCTTGTAGTAACCTTTCCCCAGTACATCTGTAACTCGGTATGGGCCCTTCCCATTGGACCTGCGGAAGCTCATCTACCCAAGCTCCTTTGGCGTCCTGTAATCATCGTTTTAACCCAGCCAGTATGACTTTGTTGGTGGCTTCCGCCTGTCCATTGGGTTGAGGGCGCTAGACAGAGGTGAATTGGTGCTTGATTTTCAAATCAGCTACCAGGTTTCTAAAGTCTATGTTGGTGAATTGAGTACCATTATCTGTGGTGATGGAGTATGGGACCCCAAACCTTGTGATAATGTTTCTGTATAGAAATTTCTGACTTCTTTGGGTGGTGGCATTAGCTAATGGCTTTGCTTCAATCCACTTTGTGAAGTAGTCTATGCCTACAATGAGAAACTTGACTTGTCCGGACCCCTGGGGGAAAGGTCCAAGGAGGTCGAGCCCCCACTTTGCGAATGGCTAAGGTGACGTAACGTAGATGAGCTCCTCAGGTGGAGCTATGTAGAAGTTTACGTGCTTCTGGCATGGTGGGCATTTCTTGACGAACTCTGTTGCTTCCCTTTGCAAGGTCGGCCAGAAGCCAGCTCGGAGTACCTTTTGGCAAGAGCTCTTGCCCCATGGTGATTGCCACACATGCCTCCATGGAATTCCTCCAAGACGTCCCTTGTGGCTGAAGTCTGGACACATTTTAGGGGGAGCGTTGAGATCCCTCTCCTATATAGGATGTCATTCACTATGGTGTAGTACTGTGCTTCTCGTACTAGCCTTTTTGCCTAATTTTTATCCGTGGGAAGTGTTTCGGACTTGAGGTAGCTGATTATGGGAGTCATCCATCCATGGTCCTGACCTACTATGGTTAGGATCTTTTCCTCCTCTGAGATTGATGGACTTTGCAGTGTTACATGTTTGAGGCTTCTATTATTGCCCCCTGGTTTGGTTCTGGCTAGTTTTGAAAGTGCATCAGCTCGGGCATTCTATTTCCGAGGTATATGTCGGACCTCATATCCCCCGAATTGTCCAAGCTGTTCTCTGGTTTTGTCCAAGTACATTTTCAGGGTAGGATCTTTAGCTTGGTAACTCCCTTCTATTTGTGAGGTGACTATTTGTGAATCACTGAAGACGGTAAGCCTTTGGACTCCTACCTCCTTAGCCAGCCTTAAACCAGCCAGTAGTGCCTCGTATTCAGCTTAGTTATTTAAGGAATGGAACTCAAACTTTAAGGAGAGCTCAATTTGGGTCCCTTGGTCTCTCTCTATAATTACGCCTGCGCCACTCCCGGTTTTGTTTGAGGAGCCATCTTCATATATGTTCCATTCTATGGGGATACCCAGGGTGTCGGTGTATTTTGCGATGAAGTCGGCCAGGTACTGTGATTTAATAGCTGTCCGAGCTTCATATTTAAGGTTGAACTCGGATAACTCGATTGCCCATTGTAAGATTCTCCCATCTAAATCTGTTTTCTGTAAGATGCCTTTAATAGGCTGGTTGGTGCGTACTCTGATAGTATGAGCTTGGAAGTGAGGGCGGAGTCGTCGAGAAGTGAGTATGAGGGCGTAGGCGAACTTTTCTATCTTTTGATAGTTTAGTTTAACCCCTTGCAGAGCCTTACTGATGAAGTAAATGGGTTGTTGCCCACTTTCGTCCTCTCTGACAAGTGCCGATGTTATTGCCGGACTTCCTATAGCGAGGTATATTATGAGTTCTTCACCTTCCTGTGGTCGGGTAAGGATGGGTGGTTGCCCCAGAAATTTTTTGAAATCCTAGGAGGCTTGTTTGCATTCTGAAGTCCATTCAAACCTCTTTCCCTTCCTTAAAGTTGCATAAAAGGGGAGAGATCTGATAGTTGATCCGGCTAGAAATCTAGATAGGGCTGCTAGTCTTCCGTTGAGCTGTTGTACCTCTTTGATGTAGGTCAGACTTTTCATGTTAAGTATAGCCTGTCATTTATCTAGATTCACCTCAATTCCTCTTTGGGTGAGCATGAAGCCCAAGAATTTGCCAACTGCTACCGCGAAAGTGCACTTTGCGGGGTTAAGTCGCATACCATACTTTCTTATGGTGTAGAACACTTTGGTGAGGTCAGATAACAACGATTCCTCACTTTGTGTTTTTACCAGCATGTCATCTACATAAACCTCCATTAGCTTTCCAATGTGGTCGGCAAAGACTTTGTTCATCAATCTTTGGTATGTAGCTCCTGTGTTTTTTAGTCCAAACGGCATGACTATGTAGCGGTAATTTGCCTTTAGGGTTAGGAATGACGTCTTTTCTTGGTCGGGTGGATACATCGAGATTTGGTTGTATCCTGAATAAGCATCCATGAAAGAGATATACTTTTATCCGAAAGAGGCATCCACTAGAGTGTCTATATTTGGGAGCGGGTAAGGGTCTTTTGGGCAGGCCTTATTGAGGTCGATATAGTCGGTGCACATCCGCCACTTTCCATTTGACTTCTTTACCAAGACAACGTTGGCTAGCCATAATGGGTACTTGACCTTCTTTATGAACCCTACCTCCAATAAGGCTTGTACCTGTTCTTTCATCGCTTGTGACCTTTCTGGGCCGAGCTTCCTACGCTTCTGTTACACTGGCCGAGATCTAGGGTATACCGCCATTTTGTGACACATTAGTTTGGGATCTATGCCGGGCATGTCTGCGGCCTTCCATGCAAAAAGATCGGCATTATCCTTTAGGAACTGTATCAGTGGCTCCTTTAAGTCTCCCTTTAAGGTTGCCCCTATATTTGTTGTTTTATCCTGAGCATCCCCGATCTGGACTTCTTTGGTCTGACCTTTAGGTTGTGGACGAAGTTCTTCGCGAACTCGAACTACCCCGAGTTCAATGGTGTTGATTTCATCTCCTCTGGAGTTGCCTTTAAGGTTCAGACTTTCGTTGTAACAGCGTCGTGCAAGCTTAAGCTGAGCTCACGTTGACTACGATGTAGTCTATGTTCAATGTCCTTGACCGAGTTCCTTTTCCAAAGGTTGTATGCAGTGAGATGTATCCTAGTGCTTGAATTGGGGTGTCTCCGAGTCCGAACAAGCTATTCGGATATGCTCTGAGCTCCTTTTCTTGTAGGCCGAGTTTGTCGAAGGTGGGTTTGAACAAGATATTTGCGGAGCTCCCTTGGTCTACCAACGTTCGGTGGATATTAGCGTTGGCGAGTACGACGGTAATGACCAAGGGATCATCATGCCCCGGGATGATGCCTGTTGCGTCTTCTTGGGTAAAGGTAATAGTGGGGAGGTCGGGTGACCTGTCCCCTTCTCTGACATGATATACTTCTTTAATGTGTCTTTTGCGAGATGATTTAGAGATCCCTCCTCCTGCGAATCCTCCATTTTTCATATGAACCTGTCTCTCAGGGGTGTGAGGTGGACGTTCAACTCGTCTGACCTCTTCATCCCTTCTTCTCTTTCTTGGTTCATCTGCTTTATTGGCTAAGAACCGATCTAGTCACCCTTCTCATGCCAACTTCTCTATGACATTCTTTAGGTCGAAGCACTCATTGGTAGAATGTCCGTAGATTCGGTGGTATTTGCAATACTCTGTCCGACTTCCTCCTCTTTTGTGTTTTATCGGGCGAGGCAGTGGGATCTTCTCAATGTTGCATATTTCTCATTAGACATCCACAGGAAACACCCGTAGAGGGGTGTAGTTGTGGTATTTTCTATGTTTTTCAGTGGGTTGGTCTTCTTTCTTCCAGGATTCTTTATCCTTGTCCCGAGGTAGGTAGCGGAATCTGGCTTTTGAACTATCTCCTAATCGGGAGTTTTCCTCCATGTTGATGTATTTTTCTGCCCTTTCTTGAACCTCATTTAGAGTTGTTGGGTGTTTTTTGGATATTGAGTGGCAAAAAGGTCCTTCTCGCAAGCCATTGATGAGACCCAATGATGGCTGGTTCTGTTGGCAGACTTTGTATGTCCAGACATACCTTATTGAATCTTTCCATGTAGTTGCGGAGGCTTTTCTGATCTCTTTGCTTAATCCCTAATAGGCTAAGGGCATGCTTGGCTTTGTCTTTCTGGATGGAAAATCGTGCTAGGACCTTCTTGGCGAGGTCATCGAAGCCTGCTATTGACCTTGGCGGAAAACTGTCGAACCACTTTATTGTCGTCTTGGTCAGAGTAGTTGGGAAAGCTTTGCATTGAATGGCGTCTGAGGCGTCTATGAGATACATCCTGCTTTTGAAATTGCTGAGATGATGGCTTGGATCAGATGTACTGTCGTATGGGGTCATGTCAGGAGCTTTGAAGTCCTTTGGGACTTTAGCTTTCATGATTTCTTTGGTGAATGGATCTTGGCCCTTGTGGGGGCTATCTTCGTGACTGGATTGAGCGGTTTTAGCTTTGAGGTCGGCCTCGAGCTTTAGGAGCTTGTCCGCTAGCTCTCGGCACCGTCTTGTTTCTCTCCGGCCGGGGTCTCTCTCATATTCCCACTGATGCTCAGCCTCTTTTTCGAGCTATTTAAGGCGATCCTGCTGTTCTCGGAGAGCATCTAATATTTCTGTATTTATGGGTTGCTTGTCCTCTCCGTTTTAAGGTGTGTCCTTGGAGGTGACGTCCGCATTTTTGTTTGGTGTTCTTTCCACCAAACTAGAGTTGTGATCATTGTGGCGGTCGTCCGTCATGGTGATGGGATGACTTCCAAGGTCCCTGGCAACGGTGCCAATGTTCCGAGGGTTACCGGAAACTGAAGTTTGATCTCGGATGAGATCCTCTGTGCTGGTCGGTGCTGCTATGCCGACCTGGTAGAGTTAGAGATGCTGTTGATCCTTTGTCACCGGAGGGTGGTGGTACCAACAAGAGACTCTGATGCTTAAGTTAGCACATGCTTTATGTAGGTTTTTTGTAGAATCAGAGTATTAGTTATACCTGAGTGCTCTAGTGTATTTAAAGTAGTGTGGAGTGACCTTTCTTGAGATAAGTTAGTTATCTTATCTTATATTTGAGTGAAGTCATCTTATCTTTTAGGTCAGCCGCCTTTAAAGTGGGTTGCGTCCTTTCGTTTGGGCCTACTTTGGGCCTCTATGGCATTTTGGCCAACCTCTTTAGGAAGAGGTTGGTAATGACCAACCTTTACAAGAGGTCGGTCGCTTTTATCTTCGTCCAATCCAGATCATGTAGTTCGACCTAGGGTATGAACAGGAACTGGTGCCAAACCTGAAGTCGTGGCATTTGGTTCAAAGGTTGCTTCACGAATTGGTGCTAAATACCAATGTCATGGTGTTTACTGTCATGATGCCAGAGAGAAAGTGATGAGCACATATTTTATACACTTTCTGGTACTATTTTTCAGTGTTTTTAGTATATTTTGTTAAGTTTTATTATGTTTTAGTAGGTTTTTCTGAAAAAATCATTTTTTAGATGCTACTTTGAGTTTTTGTGGTTTTTCTATGATTTTAGGTGGTTTTTAGGTGAATTTGGCAAGTTTTGGCAAAGTCTGATTCAGAGTCACAGAAAGGGTAGCAGATGCTGTCAGATCTTGACCTTCGTGCATTTAAACGAGCATTTGTTGAGCTACAGAGGTCTAATTGATGCGCTCTCAACGGTGTTGGAAAGATAACTTCCAGAGCTTTCTAGCAAAATATAATAGTCTATATCTTTTGGTGGAGCGCCAGAAGCGGGTTAAGAATTTTTCTCAAAATAGAACTAGCGTTGCAAGTATAGTCCTAACCCGAAAATCGACCTCAATCAAAGTTTAGATTCAAAAGATGTCACTATTCAAAACCAAACATAATTCCGGGAGATTCAATTCCCGAGTCGTCTCCCAAGGACACTTGTGATCAATGAGCGCACAATTTCGATTGTGAAGGCAAAAGGGATTTTCAATGAAGAGATGAATAATTAAAGAAATAAAAGAACATTCAAAATTTTGATTAACGAACTAATGAAGGAATTAAAGAACTAGCTATGTAATATGGACAAGTAACGTATAAAAGTGATTGATGTATGTGTGTGTGAGTGATTTAAAGCATAAATGGAATCTTGGCTTGGGATGAGTTAGGGGGTCCTTTCTTTGTTGAAACCACACCTATGACAATTGTAATGGATTAATCTCACTTAGTTAACTCTTACATCGAAGAGTAATTCAAGTGAGCATAATTATTCCTAATCCACAAATTCTAGCTCACTTGCTTATTGTCTTATGGTGGACGAAATTGTGATCCTCTTTGTATTTGCATGAGATTTAAAAATTGGCTCTATTGGAATTTATGATCACAACTCCATTCAGCTTAACCAGCAAGTGTACTGGGTCATCCAAGTAATACCTTACGTGAGTAAGGGTCGATCCCACAGAGATTGTTGGTATGAAGCAAGCTATGGTCACCTTGTAAATCTCAGTTAGGCAGATTAAATTGGTTTATGGATTTTCGAATAATTAATAATAAATAGAAAATAAAAAGGGATAGAAATACTTTTGTAAATCAATAGTGGGAATTTCAGATAAGCGTGTGGAGATGCTGGAATCCTTTCGAATCTCTACTTTCTTATTGCTTTCATCCAATCCTTCTTACTCCCTTCCATGGCAAGCTGTATGTAGGGCATCACCATCATCAATGGCTACTTTTAATCCTCTCGGGAAAATGGTCCTATGCGCTGTCACTGCACGGCTAATCGTCTGGAGGCATCACCCTTAACAATGGCTACATCCCATCCTCTCAGTGAAAATGGTCCAAATGCTCTGTCACAGCACGGCTAATCAGCTGTTGGTTCTTGATCATGTTGGAATAGGATCCATTGATCCTTTTGCGTTTGTCATCACGCCCAGCAATCGCGAGTTTGAAGCTCGTCACAGTCATTCAATACCGGAATCCTACTCGGAATACCACAGACAAGGTTAGACTTTCCAGATTCCCAGGATCCTACTCGGAATACCACAGACAAGGTTAGACTTTCTGGATCCCCATGAATGCCGCCATCTATCTAGCTTATACCACGAAGATTCTGTTGGGGAATCTAAGAGATATGCGCCCGGCCTAGAGTAGAACGGAAGTGGTTGTCAATCACGTGCGTTCATAGGTGAGAATGATGATGAGTGTCATGGATCATCACATTCATCAAAGTGTTGTGCAACGTATATCTTGGAATAAGAATAAAAGAGAATTGAATAGAAAGTAATAGTAATTGTATTGAAACTTGAGGTACAGCAGAGCTCCACACCCTTAATCTATGGTGTGCAGAAACTCCACCGTTGAAAATACATAAGTGAAAGGTTCAGGCATGGCCGAATGGCCAGCCTCCTAAAACGTGCTCAATGGCCTCCTAAGATGAAGAATAAAACAAAACTGAGACCAAAGATGAAACGTGGTCAAAAAGACGTCTAATACAATAGTTAAATGTCCTATATATACTAAACTAGCTACTAGGGTTTATATGAGTAAGTAATTGATGCATAAATCCACTTCCGGGGCCTACTTGGTGTATGCTTGGGCTGAGCTTGATCTATCCACGAGCTGAGGCTTTTCTTGGAGTTGAACTCCAAGTTATAACGTGTTTTGGGCATTTAACTCCGGATCATGATGTGTTTCTGGCGTTTAACTCCAGACAGCAGCATGTACTTGGCGTTCAACGCCAATTTACGTCGTCAATTTCCGAATAAAGTATGGACTGTTATATATTGCTGGAAAGCTTTGGATGTCTACTTTCCAACGCCGTTGAAAGCGCCCATTTGGAGTTCTGTAGCTCCAGAAAATCCATTTCGAGTGTAGGGAGGTCAGATTCCAACAGCATTAGCAGTCCTTTTGTCAGCCTTTTTCAGAGTTTAGCTCAAGTCCCTCAATTTCAGCCAGAAATTACCTGAATTTACAGAAAAACACACAAACTCATAGTAAAGTCCAGAAATGTGAATTTAACATAAAAACTAATGAAAACATCCCTAAAAGTAGCTTGAACTTACTAAAAACTACCTAAAAACAATGCCAAAAAGCGTATAAATTATCCGCTCATCATCTTAGCAACAAGATAGTGTTAGTGGAAACAAGAACAATTAACAATCCAATAATTATCACTAAATGTTGGATATTCCAACTCTAGGAACCCAATTGCTCATTTTTCCCAAGCCAAGAGGTAAAAATTTAGCCCATAATCAAAATTGACATTTCCACAGACACTTGGTGGGCATAAACACTAAACATGGAAAATTTGATAAAATGCTTGAAACTGTGAGCAACAAATGATCGAAATCAACAATACTAACTGAAGGAAGCATATAGCAATCATCAATCATCAAAATCATCAACAAGAAATCAAAATTGCAAAAAGTATATATATTAACAATATAAAGAGTAGTAATTAAGAGATACATACAATGGAGGCTAGCACAATCCAAGATCAAAAATTGAAAATGGCACTTGAAATGTAGAACCCTAATATAAACCCTAATGGTGTTGAGAGAATGATATGCTATGTTTCTCCAATGTTTGCCCCCTCCAATATGAGCTTTTGGCTTTAGAATTGGGCCTCCAAGCCCCTCAAAACGCGAGTCACATGCATTTTTAGTGAAGGCATGCACGGGTATTTGTGCGCACGCACACTTGGCCGAAAACTCAGGTTGTGCGCACGCACACTTCGCGATTCTTTGGATGATTGTGCGATGCATGATGCCAAGGCATCTTAGGCTAGTTTCACTAGCATTTTTCTGTTAGTTTTAGTTGTTTTATGCATTTTCTTGAGCTTAAAGTAACCAAGAATGGTTAAATGAATAACAAAGCAATGAACCATCCAAACAGTATGATTTTGATGCAAATTCCATGAGTTTTTAGTTATATTACTTGAATGCTATGAATGGAAGATTTCTCATGAAATTTTGCAAGACTTTGATGCAGTTGTTTGGATGACTTCAGGGAAGAAGAGGCTAGGCAATGAAGCAACAAAATCAATAAAGGAAGCTTGAATATCACATGTGGAGTTTAAGTTCCAGTTTAAGCTTAAACTGGAACTTAAACTGCCAAGCCATATAATGCTGGGAACTATCAGTGGCGTTTAAGCTCCAGTTTAAGCTTAAACTGGAGCTTAAACGCCAAAATCATGAAAGCTGAGGAAAAGCTGAAAGTGGCGTTTAACCTCCAGTTTAACCTTAAACTGGAAGTTAAACGCCAGAAATGAGAAATGCACCAGGGAGCCATTTCCACGTTTAAGCTCCAGTTTAACCTTAAACTGGAGCTTAAACGTGTTCGACCAAAATTCTCCTCCAGTGTTGCTTTCTTCATTTCCACGTTTAAGCTTCAGTTTAACCTTAAACTGAAGCTTAAACGTGTTCGACCATTCCACACTCCAGGGTTGCTTTCTTCCATTTCCACGTTTAAGCTTCAGTTTAACCTTAAACTGAAGCTTAAACGTGTTCGACTACTTTACCCTCCATGGTTGCTTTCTTCCATTTCCACGTTTAAGCTTCAGTTTAACCTTAAACTAAAGCTTAAACGTGCTTGAGTTATACCACCTCAAGGAGTGTCCAACGTTTAAGTTCCAGCTTAAGCTTAAACTGGAACTTAAACGTGCTTCCACAAAAGGCATCACTGGAAGTGTCTGGCGTTTAAGTTGCAGTTTAAGCTTAAACTGCAACTTAAACGCCACTATTTGAAAAGGTTTCTGGGCCAAAGATATTGCAGTTTAAGTTAGCATTTGAGCACAAACATTAACTTAAACGTACTTTGGTATGAAACCCAATTGAATATCATGGTTTATGGGATTGGGCCTGAAGAATTGATGAGTCTGGAATTTCAATTTGTTGAGTCATGTGTCATTACTTGATTATCACTAAGTTGGCTCAATGAATGTTATAGAGTTGGATCAGCAGCCTCATCAAGATTATGGATCATAAACCCAAAGCAAAAGGAAACCAGGGAAAGGCCTCAAAGCCCAAGAAACACAACATAAGCTCAATTTAGAAAGTGTATAAATAGGATAGAATTTAAGTTAGTAGGAGGATTTTGGATCATTTTTCTAGTTTTCATACTTTTTGTAATTGAATTCAGAGCTATGACTCACTAAACCCCCTTTCATTGGGTTAGGGAGCTCTATTGTAATTCAATGAATCAATAATAGTTTTTATCTTCTTCTTCAATCTTTTCTCTTGAATTTTGTTAGAAAGCTTCTCGATCTAATTCCATTGGTTAGTTGTCTTGGGAAAGAAACTATCCATAATTGGAATCCTTCGGAACCTTGGGAAAGGAATGGAGGATTCATGCTAGAGAAGCTTTCTCACAGTGAATTGGATTGGGGTTTGGATGGATATTGTGACATGTAATCCTACCAAATTGTGTCATGAAACTGTGTGGTATAATCAGTGATCGAGCATCATCTCTTCTTATGAACATTTAAACCAAGGGATTGGGAATTTGTTTGTTTTTAGAGAGAATTGGTGAGCCAAGGGATTGGGATCCAATCATATAAGATTGCCAAGCAAAATTCAATGAATGCATTGGTTGAGGAAGGGATAAAAATGTTTCGATTCGGAGATCTCAATATCTCCTGAAACCCAATGAATTCCCCATTTCTGATCTACCACTTTCTCTTTACATTCTGCAATTAAATTCATGCAATCACCCCGATCCCTTTATAATTTCAGCAATTTAGCTTCTCGCTCTTTAATTCATGCAATTTAAGATTCCGCAATTTCAATTTCTTGCCATTTACGTTTCCCGCCAATTTTACATTCCGCAATTCTCATCTAAAGCTTGATTCCGCTCAACTAGAACACACTTCTAATCCGAATTGCTCAATCAACCAATCCTTGTGGGATTCGACCTCACTCTATTGTGAGTTTTTACTTGACGATAACCGGTGCACTTGCCGGAAGGAATTTTTGCCGATCGTGCAATTTCCTAAAATCGTAGCATCAAGTTTATGGCGCCGTTGCCGGGGATTGGTTTTCGATTGACAATTCTCAAATTGGAAGTTAACTAGATTGAGCATTTTTCTTGTTTTGTTAATTCAGTTCAAGTTACTTGTTGAATTTTAATTTCTGCACTCTGATTACTTGCTTTCTTTCTTTATGCCTTTAAATTCAAGCAACTAACTCACTGACTCACTAACTATTTGAATTAATTCCTCAACTGCTCTAACCATACTCTTCCATTAACCAAGAGTATTTCACTTGTTTGTTGCCTGTGCTGTGTTCTTGTATGACAGGTAGGAGAGGAGAGACATCAACTCCTCCATATACCGAACCAGAGAGGACCCTTCATAAACTTAGAAGGGAAGCAAGAGGGAAGAGAGTACTGGGAGAAGAAGAATCTGAAGGAGAATCTGAGGACAATTTTGAGGAAGCTCTAGATCTCAACATGGATATAGAAGTTCACAACCATGAGAGAGCTGATGGAAACAATGCCATTCCCGAGAGGAGGGTTCTTGGTTCATACATAAACCCAACCTCTGGGAATTATGGTAGCAGCATTCAGAAACCACCCATTCAGGCCAACAATTTTGAACTCAAACCACAGCTAATATCACTGGTGGAGAATCATTGTTCATTTGGTGGGAGTGCTAATGAAGATCCAAACCAACATCTCACAAAATTCCTGAGAATTTGGGACACTGTGAAGTCCAATGGAGTCCAGGAAGATGCCTATAAACTGCTCTTGTTCCCATTTTCACTTAGGGACAAGGCAGCTAAGTGGCTGGAATCATTCCCAAGGGGGAGCCTAACAACCTGGGATGAGGTGGAAAGCATGTTTCTGGCACGTTTCTACCCTTCACAAAAGGTCAATAGGCTTCGATCTGAGGTTCAGACTTTTAGACAACAAGCTGGTGAAACTCTCTACGAGGCATGGGAGAGGTTCAAGGATTTGACAAGGAAATGCCCACCAGACATGTTCCATGACTGGGTGCAATTGCATATTTTCTATGATGGACTTTCTTATGAATCAAGGAAGGCTGTAGACCATTCATCAGGAGGTTCATTGAACAGGAAAAAGACTGTGGAAGAAGCCATTGAAGTGATTGAGACAGTGGCTGAGAATGAGTACTACTATGCTTCAGAGAGACACAACACTAAGGGAGTCATGGAGCTGAACCATGTTGATACAATTCTAGCCCAAAACAAGGTGTTTGCCAAGCAACTAGCAGAGCTCACCAGGAAATTAGAAACAAATCAAGTGGCTGCAATGCACACACAAGATCAAGAGGAGGTAAGCACTGAAGGAGGTGATTGGGAAGAGGCCAACTATGTGGGAAATCAACAAAGGCAACCATATGATCCACATTCCAACACTTACAACCCAGGTTGGAAAAACCACCCAAACTTTGGGTGGGGAAACCAGCAAACCCAACCACAAAACCACAAACCTTACAACCCCAACCAACATAACAATTCCACATACCAAAACTCCAACCAAAGATCATACCAAGCCACACAAAACACTTACTCTCAACCACCATATCATGGCCAAAATAATCAACCTACCCAACCTAATCCGAACCAACAATTTCAAGATCAATTAAACAGGATAGAAGGAATGCTTGCAACCATGGGTCAGGACACAAGTGAGTTGAAAAGCTTTAGGGATGATGTGAGATCTACCTTAAGGAACCATGGTGAAAAACTCAAGAGGATGGAGTCTCGAGTAGGAGAGCTATCTCAACAGGCCCCCAAGTCAACTGCAGTGTTCTCTAGTGACACAGAAAAGAATCCTAAAGGGGAACAAAAGGGAGTGAGATGGGAAGAATTCAAGGCCATCACCATATTGAAGGAAGTCTCAGAAGAAGAAGGAATCAGACCATCAGAACAGGAGCCAGAAATCTTGAAGGAAGGTGTGGAAGAAGCTAAGCAGGAAAGTAAAACTGAGCAAGCCAAGGAACTGCAAAATAAAGGCATGCTGGAAACATACCAGCCAAAAGCACCATTTCCTCAGAGGTTAGGAGGAGGTGAAAAAGGGAAAACATATTCAAGGTTTTTAGAGACATTTAAGTCTCTCCATATCAACATTCCCTGTCTTGAGATTCTCTAGCAGATGCCTACACATATCAAGTATTTGAAGGAATTGCTGAGCAAGAAAAGAGTTTTGAAGGGAGGACAAACTGTAATAATGAACAAAGAATGCAGTGCCCTCATCAAGAAGGACATAGTCTCTAAGAAAACAGACCCAGGAAGTTTTCATATCCCCTGCATCATAGGGGAAACAAAAATTGACAGAGGATTCTGTGATCTAGGAGCTAGTATAAATGTTATGCCTCTGACTCTTATGAAGAGGCTACAACTGAATGAGGTGAGAGCCACTGATGTAATCATACAACTGGTTGACAAAGCTCAGAAGCAAGCTGAAGGGGTAGTTGAGAATGTGCTGGTGAAAGTGGGAAATTATTTCTTCCCCACAGACTTTGTCATTTTGGACATGGAGGAAAGCTACCTACACCCTATCATTCTGGGAAGGCCATTTCTAGCCACTGCTAGAGCACTCATAGATGTAGAACAAGGAGAGCTAATTTTGAGAATACATGATGAACAGCTCATTTTCCATGTTTTCAAACCTGCATCTGAGCCTGAACCAGAACCTGAAAAGCCTAAGGATGATAGTAGCCATCTGTGTTTGGAGGAAAGCAACCCAGCAGCTGAAACTCTGAAACAGTCCTTGGAAGGAAAACAAGAATTGCAAGAATTAAAGCCACAAGAATCAATAGAAACAGCTCAGAAGGATCCTCCTGGCATAAGGGTCAATGAAGAAATCCTCAAGAGAGAGGGAAGAATTGTAAAGAAATTGCCATTCCCACTGAAGGTTTCTCTCCGGGAGATAAAGTGATATCAAGTCATTATCTGCCAATCCCACCTGGCCTCAAAACCATTCCTTCCCAGCTCCCTCAAGTGTTCACAATCAGGAAAGTTCTTTCTATGGAACATTTGGAAATCATGAAGGAATCAAATGGGGACGTTTTCATAGTGAGAGGAGAGGACATCAAGCACTACAATCCACCCTAACAAGGGACAACCGTCAAGCTAGTGACGTTAAAAAAGTGCTTCATGGGAGGCAACCCATGCTTTAGTATCCTTACTCTTTAATTGTTTTGCTTTGCATCTAATAAAGCATGGTTTCTTATGCATGAACTTGAATCCTCAGGACAACTGTTGATAAGGTGCACTAAACATTGCATGTAAAATACAATTGGTCTCTAAGTTTGGTGTGCCTGAAGGCACCCCAAATCTTATTCAAATTGTATTCAATCTTTCATTCAAGGTGCACAACCAAACATTAAGTTTGGTGTTCCTCTTTGAACACAGTTAATGAAAAGCAAGAAGTTCCTCTGGATTTAGAAATTCATGACAAGTATACCATTTGCATGTTTTAATACTTTGATTTCAATTACTTTAGGTAGTAAAATTGTTTAGGATCAAAGAGCCAAAGTGACTATGATTTATTAGAATTATGCACATTCATTAAGGACAACCAACATGGATTTCATGTCATCAGGAGACATTACCAAACACTAAGTTTGGTGTCCAGTAATAAGTGTGCATACATACAAAAGTCACGGCTATAAGCTCATGAAGTCAATCATTGATTTACATGTGCAAGTACTATTCATTATTCACATGGACCGAAAAAAATGATAGCAAAGTTGTTTGTTTGTGCAGGTACAAAAGGAAGGATAAGAATGGATGAAAAAGACAAAGGGGGAGGTACGGTGCTTGGTCAAAAAGGGAGTTCACAAGTCTTTGAAACTAACACATGGGAAAGGGAAGTTCTGCATGAAAAGATAGCTACATGTACAACTTAATGCACCCAGAATACTTCCAAGAAAGTGAAAAGCAATTCGTCTTTCTCCCTAATTCATATATTTACCATCAAGCCATCCTTCACAAATCACCCTAGCCGTCCATTTTTCACTTGCATGCACTATAAAGAACCACTTGGGGAACGAGTTCCACACCACCAAATCTCCTTCTTGCACATATTCTTTCATCATAGCATAACTACCTCTTGCCGAAAACAACCTCACCACACTTCTAACAACATTTTCTTACTTCACCTTGTCAACCTTAGCTTGTCACTTGCCAAAACTAAAGAACCAATGGCAGCCTCATCTAGCCACAAAAGAAGAAAAGACAAGCAGCCAATGGAGGAGGAAAGGGAATTTGATGCATGGAAATACAAATCAGTTTTCCATGAGATTCAGGCCGAATGGATGAAACCTAAAAGGATACTAGCTGAGATTCCCTTTGACCTTGGAGAGGAGGAGTTCCCAAGTATTTGGGAGAAGATCAAAAAGAGGAAGTGGGAGCTCCTGACTAAGCCAATCACTAGAATCAACATCAACCTGGTGAAGGAGTTTTATGCAAATGCAGTGAGGGAGGATCCAACCGAGGAACCCACATACAAAAGCTATGTGAGAGGGGTGGAAGTTGACTTCAGCCCCAAGGCAATCATGAAAACTCTTGGCCTGAAAAACATACGTTTCAGCCAAGCAAGTTATGAGGATAGGATGATAGGAGAACCTGACTATCTGACTATTGCTGAAGACCTTTGTGCCATCAGAGCTGAATGGGTGAGAAAAACAAAAGGGGCTCCAAGAATCCTGAGAAGGGGAGACCTAACACCTGAAGCTAAAGGGTGGTATGAAATAGTTAGGAGATCCATCCTACCCACTGCAAACTCTTCAGAAATACTCCCTAAAAGAGCCGTCTTGCTACATTGCATTATGATGGGAGGAGAGATCAAAGTTCATAAACTCATTGCTGAACAGATACAAGAGTTTAGTGAGAAAAGTGACCCTGACTCCTGGCTCCACTTCCCTAGCACCATCATCAGACTATGCATCGAGGCCCAAGTACCACTTGAAGATGCAAGACCTAATTGGCTATATCCTGGAATGGCCATGACTGCTCACAGAATGATTCTTGGCCCAATTACTCCAAGACATACAAAAAAAAAGAAATGAAGAAGGGCAACAAGCAGAAGGGGAGCAAGAAGCAGAGCAAGAAAGAGAAGAAGAGCAAGAAGCAGAGCAAGAAAGAGAAGAATAGTAAGAAGAGCAAGGAAATCCAGAAAGAAGGCAACAAGTTCCCAGAGACCCCATGGATATGAGCAGAATGCAGGAAATCATAGAAGGAATGTCTCAACAATACATGAGGTCTCAAGAGAAGCAAGAGGACTTTCACCTAAAAATGATGGACATGCAAAGGAACTTTGAATCAAGATTCCTAGATCTGCAAAGGGAACAGAATTTACAATTACAGGAATCCCTCAGCCACATAGGCCAACACCATGATGACAATATCTTGGCAATCAAGGAAGCCACAACTTTGTAGAATGCAAGATATGCAGTTCAAGCTGATTACAACATCAGTTCTCAAATCAAGCTTAACTACATAGGGGAACATCTACACAAGATGGACCCAGCATTCCCAGCTTTTGATGAGTATTTCAAGGGGAGGAAAGAAGGAGAAATGAACAAGGCAGTGATCCTTGAAGAAAGAGTGGAAGAAACAATGAAAAAAGCTGGATTCTGGACAAAGCTCATAAGAAAAGACAAAGGAAGTACAAGTGGTCAAAAAGAGGCAAGAAGCAAGAAGAAGCAGGACCCCAAGAATCAAGAAAAACCAAGCAACAAATGAGAGGTGGTCTTGCTCCTTAATAATCAAATAATAGTTTGTGAATTGTCTTTATGAGCTTTCTTTCATTTTAAGTCATTTAAGTTTTATGTGAAATTTCTAGTATGTTTGTCTGTTTAATGCTTTGAATAAAGTGAATGCCTAGATGGTTGGATATAACTTCACCTTCTTAAACAAATGCTTGCCATGCTTGTTCTGTTTCCAAAAATAAAAGAAAAGTTTGAGCAAAAGTAACTTGGCTCAATTAGTGACAAATCAAGTAGAATTAAGTGGTGGTATGCATGCTTGATTGTTTAGTCAGATCACTGGAAATTGAGTGTAGAATTATCATTTTTGTGTAGAAGTTTGAATACTGTCTATGGATCTTGATGAATAAATGTCTTTGGCCATGAAAAAGAAAGAAAAAGAAGAAGAAAAAGCCACTGAAAAAGGGAAACCAAAAAGCAAAAAAATTGAGAAAATAAGCTAGGCACCAATGGTTTGAACTTCTGAGACAAATGCCTGTGGTGTTTATGTATTAAGGATATGCTTGGATGAATAGGTTCTGAGGAGTGTTTCAACACTTGGTAACTTGGGTTAACTAACCCGGGATTATCAACCAAAAGTCCATTATCAAGAGCAACCTAAATACAAAACATTTAGTCACACAAAGAGGTGCTGGGCACCAATGTCTCAAGAAGAAATGTGAACTAAATGCCTGTAGTGGATATGTGTAGTGCACTGATAAGAAAAAGAAAATGCCAAAGGCTTGTGCAACACATGACACTGAGCAAACAAGGAGCAAAGGAGCTCTAAGAAAAAGAAAAACAAAGAAAGGAAAAGTGCCAAGGACATAAGAATAACAAGAGGCCATAGCAGTGTTTGATGGATGCAATGAAAAAGTGATAATCTTACCTGATAAGAATGAAAAAGTGATGCTGCAACTTTCTGCATAAAACCCTTCTGATGAACTTCAAATGCTTGCTAATATAGCCAATGTAATTGCTTTCTGTTTCATACTTTCTTATCAAATAACTCAGGACTTGCTTAGGGACAAGCAAGTATTAAGTTTGGTGTTGTGATGCCAAGGCATCTTAGGCTAGTTTCACTAGCATTTTCTGTTAGTTTTAGTTGTTTTATGCATTTTCTTGAGCTTAAAGTAACCAAGAATGGTTAAATGAATAACAAAGCAATGAACCATCCAAACAGTATGATTTTGATGCAAATTCCATGAGTTTTTAGTTATATTACTTGAATGCTATGAATGGAAGATTTCTCATGAAATTTTGCAAGACTTTGATGCAGTTGTTTGGATGACTTCAGGGAAGAAGAGGCTAGGCAAGGAAGCAACAAAATCAATAAAGGAAGCTTGAATATCACATGTGGAGTTTAAGTTCCAGTTTAAGCTTAAACTGGAACTTAAACTGCCAAGCCATAATGCTGGGAACTATCAGTGGCGTTTAAGCTCCAGTTTAAGCTTAAACTGGAGCTTAAACGCCAAAATCATGAAAGCTGAGGAAAAGCTGAAAGTGGCGTTTAACCTCCAGTTTAACCTTAAACTGGAAGTTAAACGCCTGAAATGAGAAATGCACCAGGGAGCCATTTCCACGTTTAAGCTCCAGTTTAACCTTAAACTGGAGCTTAAACGTGTTCGACCAAAATTCTCCTCCAAGGTTGCTTTCTTCATTTCCACGTTTAAGCTTCAGTTTAACCTTAAACTGAAGCTTAAACGTGTTCGACCATTCCACACTCCAGGGTTGCTTTCTTCCATTTCCACGTTTAAGCTTCAGTTTAACCTTAAACTGAAGCTTAAACGTGTTCGACTACTTTACCCTCCATGGTTGCTTTCTTCCATTTCCATGTTTAAGCTTTAGTTTAACCTTAAACTGAAGCTTAAACGTGCTTGAGTTATACCACCTCAAGGAGTGTCCAACGTTTAAGTTCCAGTTTAAGCTTAAACTGGAACTTAAACGTGCTTCCACAAAAGGCATCACTGGAAGTGTCTGGCGTTTAAGTTGCAGTTTAAGCTTAAACTGCAACTTAAACGCCACTATTTGAAAAGGTTTCTGGGCCAAAGATATTGCAGTTTAAGTTAGCATTTGAGCACAAACATTAACTTAAACGTACTTTGGTATGAAACCCAATTGAATATCATGGTTTATGGGATTGGGCCTGAAGAATTGATGAGTCTGGAATTTCAATTTGTTGAGTCATGTGTCATTACTTGATTATCACTAAGTTGGCTCAATGAATGTTAAAGAGTTGGATCAGCAGCCTCATCAAGATTATGGATCATAAACCCAAAGCAAAAGGAAATCAGGGAAAGGCCTCAAAGCCCAAGAAACACAACAGAAGCTCAATTTAGAAAGTGTATAAATAGGATAGAATTTAAGTTAGTAGGAGGATTTTGGATCATTTTTCTAGTTTTCATACTTTTTGTAATTGAATTCAGAGCTATGACTCACTAAACCCCCTTTCATTGGGTTAGGGAGCTCTATTGTAATTCAATGAATCAATAATAGTTTTTATCTTCTTCTTCAATCTTTTCTCTTGAATTTTGTTAGAAAGCTTCTCGATCTAATTCCATTGGTTAGTTGTCTTGGGAAAGAAACTATCCATAATTAGAATCCTTCGGAACCTTGGGAAAGGAATGGAGGATTCATGCTAGAGAAGCTTTCTCACAGTGAATTGGATTGGGGTTTGGATGGATATTGTGACATGTAATCCTACCAAATTGTGTCATGAAACTGTGTGGTATAATCAGTGATTGAGCATCATCTCTTCTTATGAACATTTAAACCAAGGGATTGGGAATTTGTTTGTTTTTAGAGAGAATTGGTGAGCCAAGGGATTGGGATCCAATCATATAAGATTGCCAAGCAAAATTCAATGAATGCATTGGTTGAGGAAGGGATAAAAATGTTTTGATTCGGAGATCTCAATATCTCCTGAAACCCAATGAATTCCCCATTTCTGATCTACCACTTTCTCTTTACATTCTGCAATTAAATTCATGCAATCACCCCGATCCCTTTTTAATTTCAGCAATTTAGCTTCTCGCTCTTTAATTCATGCAATTTAAGATTCCGCAATTTCAATTTCTTGCCATTTATGTTTCCCGCTAATTTTACATTCCGCAATTCTCATCTAAAGCTTGATTCCGCTCAACTAGAACACACTTCTAATCCGAATTGCTCACTCAACCAATCCTTGTGGGATTCGACCTCACTCTATTGTGAGTTTTTACTTGACGATAACCGGTGCACTTGCCGGAAGGAATTTTTGCCGATCGTGCAATTTCCTAAAATCGTAGCATCAACGCACAAGATGCTGTGCGCTCGAACACTTGGCTTTACTTTGCTACTTTTGTGTATGCACAAGAGGCTATATGCACGCACAAATCGCGATGCTCTTCTCATTTGTTTCTTCATGCTTCCTCCTCCTTGCATGCTCCTCTTCTATTCTCACCAAGCCATTCCTACCTTATACATCTGAAATCATTCACAAACAACATCAAGGTATTAAATGGAAGGCAAATGGGATAATATTGACTAAATTAAGGACAAAAGAGCATGTTTTTCCAACCAAGCATAATTTGGGAAGAAAGCTCAAAAGCATGCTATTTAATGGAATAAGTGTATGTTTATATTATGAAATCCACTCAATTTCAACCAAAAATCATAATCAAATATGGATTCATCAATTCTCCCACACGTAAACACTAGCATGTCCTCATGTTAAACACAATCAAAGGAGAGGAATGAAAGGGCAAACAATTTATTTAATGTACTACCTATACGTGATGACAAGTCATCATATACCCATTTCTCAAGCTAATTTCACTTGTTTCACTAGGTTTTATGCACTTTCTTGCACTATAAGTAAGTAATTTAGAGTGGAATTGCATGTTTTATTTGAATCAATCAACCACCCTTTAATTGATGCTAAATCATGAGGTTTAAGCTAAATTTAATTGACTTTTAATTGGTTTATAAACCTTGTGAATTTGGTGATACTTTGATTGGTTGTTTTGATTATTTGTAGGTGAAGAAAAGAAGAAAAGAAGAGAGTGTGGCCTAAGAAAGCGTGGCCCAAGGAAGAAAAAAGTATGACACAATGAAGGAAGGAAGCCACACTGCTCTCCACAAGAGCACACTGCTCTCCACAAGAGCACACTGCTCTCCAAGGGAGCACAACAATGAACCAAGCATGCAAGGCTTCACTGCCTTGCCCTCCTTGAGAGCGGAGCACAATTCTAGGCCAAGAAACAAGGGAAGGAAAAATTCTGCTCTGCCCTCCTCAAGCACAATTTCGGGCTCCTCATGGAAAAATTCAAGAAAAATTAACTCCAAGAGCCACCCATGGGTTTCGAACCCAAGCTCAAGAGGGAAGGAAGTAGCTGTTTTGGTTTAATTAGGAGAAAGAGATTGAGATAAATACAAGGAGGGGAGGGGCCACGGCTAGGACAAGCTAAGTGAGGAGTGGTCACATGTGCCTAGAGAAGTGTGCTCCTTGGGAAGCAGAATCTACATGCATGCACCATCGAACACCTAAATACATGCAACCAATGAGAAGAGAATCCCCGTCAAGCTTCAACAATGCATGTAAGCCGTTCAATCCATGAGTCCTCTATATGTTCAACTCAATCTCAACCCTTCATGATCACCAACGAACTCCCTCCTCAGTAATTGTGGTTTTGTTAGAAATGCTTAAAGGATTTGCCTATAAGTAGCCGTTAGCACTAAATGGCTTACACATTCATACAAACTACCTTCACTTGTAAACCATAATCTCCTCTACTCCCAAAACTAAGGCCAACAATTCCCTTCTCTACCACAACAAAACCGAGCATCATCCCAAACACAATACATTTTTCCCTTCTTCCCACTTTTCCCTTCTTCTCACCTCAAATCTAATGGCCTCTTCAAGTTCAAAAAGAAGGCCGGGAAAGGAACCAATAGTGACCGAGCCTCCATCCTATGATGCAAGAAAATTTAGGTCCTAATTCCATGAAGGAAGATATCATAGGTTCATGACGACAAAGAATGTCATTTATGAGAAGGGCTTTGAGCTGAAGGACGGGGAATACCCTATCATGAGGCAAATCACTAAGGAAAGAAGGTGGGAACTTTTATGTGCTCCTCTCGTTAACATTAGTGCAGTCATGATCAGGGAATTCTATGCAAATACTGTAAAAGAGAGCAAAGATAGTACCCCCTACACGAGTTTTGTCAGAGGAGTTGAAGTGAATTTCAGTCCAGCAGCCATCACAAGGGCCCTGAAGTTGAGAATCATAACTTATGCAGAGCCTAGTTATGAGACCAAATTGCAGATGGAAAACAATCCTGATGAGATCTTGCAAGGGTTATGCATGGAAGACATAGACTGGGAAAGAGATTCAAAAGGGATCCTAAGCCACTTGAAAAGAATAAATCTCACTCCTGTGGCCAAGGGGTGGTATGAGATAGTAAGGAGATCTATCCTTCCTACTAGAAATATCAAACGAGCTCTCTTGACATACTGCATCCTACATGGAGGTGAAATCAACCTCGCACAACTCATAGCTGACAGTATTCAAGAGATGGCAAACAGCACAAGCAAATCAAGTGGGCTTGGCCATCCAAGTACCATCCTCAGGCTATGCAACAAAGCTGGAGTGATCTTTGAAGATGAAGACACAGAAAAAGTGAAAAAGGGGAAAGGAATCACCAAGTGGAGCATGGAAGGGATGAATGAAGAAGATGATCAAGAGGGGGTGGTAGCTCCCAGACAAAGAAAATCACAAAGAGAGGAAGGACAAGAGCAAACTCATGGTGCCATAGACATGAGCCAACTACAAAGAGCAATTGAAGAGCTATCTCAGCAACTCATGAAAGCTCAACAAGAGCAAAATCAAGGGCGCCAAGAGCAATATCTAGAGTCCCAAGAGGAGTATCCAGAGCACCGGGAGCAATATTTGAGGGATAAAGAGGAATGAGAAGCTTGGCAGCGTCAAATGGAGGAGAAGCAAGAGAGCTGGCAACAACAAATGATGACTCAGCAGCAAGAGCTTCAAGCAAAGATTCTTGAAGGACAAAAAGAGCAATACAAAGAATTCCGAGAATCATATGATAAACTGTACTTTAGTCAAGCTAAAGCACGGGAATATAGTCACAACCTGTATTAGTGGAAGAACATTCATCACACTATTGGGGAAGTTAGACGTGTGCAACAAGTAGAGAGTGATGAAGACATACAAGCAAGGTTGGAGTACTTGACCCACAATTTGCCAGCACTCAATCCACAAATCAAGCCATTTGAGCAGTGCCAAGAATTTAGAGCCAAGCAGCAAGCAAGGTCTAAACACTATACGGAGGTAACACTTAGCAGATTGGAACAAGTTGGGCTCTCAGGACTCTTAAATTCTGTTTGGGATAGAAGATGCCCTGGTGAAGAAGCCCAAGACTATTCCAAGCTAGGGAAGAGAAAGAAGAAGAAGGGAGAATCAAGCAGAAGCCACAATCATTAGAAGGTGGCATAGTTCTTTCATACTTCTAATAAGGAGATGCATGTCTGAAACATGATATGCCTCCACCGTTATTTCCTTTTATTTCATTATCATGCACTTCTATTTGTTCAATAAGTAGCTAGAGAAATAATTTGCATAGATGCTTGTCATTCATTACTCAGCTTTGAATTTTGTTTTGTTTCCCATATGCTTGAATAAAAGAGAAATGTTTGAATTAGAAAGTAAATATCCAATGTTGCATAAGTTAGAATGGAAGTTGGTGGTGGTATGTGTTTGATTCAATTGTTAGCTCATAGAATAATTGCTGCATAATGACATGATACTTGAAGCTTAAGCTAGTTTGCTGCTATGATCCTTCAATTAATGAAAGCCCCTTGAAAATAAAATAAAACAGAAAGAAAAGGAAGAAGAAAAAGCCAATGCGGCAAAAAAAACAAAGAATAAGGCTGGGCACCAAAAGCTTGGACCCTAGGACACATGCATGTGGTGTTCTTGTACTAGGATATGCTTGGACATGTAAATTCTAAGGGGTATTTCAAAACCTGGCCACTTAGATCAACTGATTTGGGATGGCCAATTGAAAGTCCATAATAAAGAGCAACCTAGTTACAAAGCATTTAGTTATCCAAAGAGATGCTGGGCATCAATGATCCTAGGAAGAAAAAAGGTGAGCCATGTGTCTGTGATGAAGAAATGTTGAGTAAAATTAAGCCAAAGGCCACTGCAACATTTGCCACCAAGCCTTCAATAAATAATAAGCTCTCTAATGCAAAAGAAAGAAGAAAAAGCTAACAAGGGAAATAAACAAAAAGTAAGGTATTGTAGCAGCAACCTTGGTGAACCCTTTAGGAGACATTGTTTGTTTTGACAGCAAGTAATAAATGAACTACTATTGATCTGCATAAAACCCCATAAACCAAGTTCAACTATATGCTTAATAAGGATATGCATGCTTCTATATTTCATTCTATCTTCTCTTATGTTTAGTGCTTGGTTGGGGACAAGCAAGATTTAAGTTTGGTGTTGTGATGACAAGTCATCATATACCCATTTCTCAAGCTAATTTCAATTGTTTCACTAGTTTTTATGCACTTTCTTGCACTATAAGTAAATAATTTAGAGTGGAATTGCATGTTTTATTTGAATCAATCAACCACCCTTTAATTGATGCTAAATCATGAGGTTTAAGCTAAATTTAATTGATTTTTAATTGGTTTATAAACCTTGTAAATTTGGTGATACTTTGATTGGTTGTTTTGATTATTTGTAGGTGGAGAAAAGAAGAAAAGAAGAGAGTGTGGCCTAAGAAAGCATGGCCCAAGGAAGAAAAGAGTGTGACACAATGAAGGAAGGAAGCCACACTGCTCTCCACAAGAGCACACTGCTCTCCAAGGGAGCACAATAATAAACCAAGCATGCAAGGCTTCACTGCCCTACCCTCCTTGAGAGCGGAGCAAAATTCTAGGCCAAGAAACAAGGGAAGGAAAAATTTTGCCCTGCCCTCCTTAAGAGCAATTTCGGGCTCCTCATGGAAAAATTCAAGAAAAATTAACTCCAAGAGCCACCTATGGGTTTCGAACCCAAGCTCAAGAGGGAAGGAAGTAGCGCTACACACAAAGGAAAATGAGCCACACTTGGCTAAAAGGCTACCTCCAAGGATCGAACACAAGACCTCTAGGAAGCCAAGCACTAGGCGCTACTCTGGTGCCAAGGAAACCAAGGAAAAAGGCAGCGTGCTTTCCCCACCAAGTTTCGAACCAAGGACCCCCTTGGAGACAATGTTGCGCTGCCCACAAGGAGAGCAGAGCGCTACTCCTTGGCACGCAAATGAGGCACGCTTGACACGGCCAAGACGCAGCTTGGACGCACGGGCAGGGAAGCAAGGCACGCACCATGACACCACTGCCCTGCTCTCCACAAGGGCAGGGCAATCCTCTGGTGCCTCTCCCACACTTGGCGCACTAATTGGATTCCCATGCAAAGCTTCATTGCTCTGCTCTCCACAAGAGCAGAGCAGCCTCCTGGGAGTAAGATGGGCTAAATTTCACTCAAAAATCCAACTTAATTCATTTCTTCACCAAATCAAAAAGCCCACTAAAAATTCTTAGATCCAAGAATAGAAAGTGTATAAATAGAAGCTAGTTTGATTTAGCTAAAAACTTTTTTTCAACACTTTTCATTTTATTTTTTTGGCTAGAGTTTACTTTTAGAACTAGAGAGCACTTTTCATTTTCTGTTTTGGAACTTCTGGGTTTTCAATTTCCACTTTCTGTTTTTCTGCAATTGGCTTGAGAATTGGAGGAGAGAATTCACTTCTTCTTCCTCTGATCTTTTTGTTTTCTTTACTGGGTTTTGTTTGAGTCTTGAGTGTGAAGAATTGAGGAACTTCTATCTCAATCTCCATTTAAGATCTCTTTGTTTTTCCTACTGCATAATTGAGTTAAATTCCATTTCCTTTACTGCTGCAATCTTTAATTTCTCTTTAATTGCTTTGTGAACTTGGATCTAGGAAGGCAATTGAGATCTAGACTCTGCTATCTAGTCTCTGGAGTCCTGAGATCAAATTTTCTTTTTGATTTTTCTGCTGAACCACTGCTGCAATCACATTTTCACTTTCTGTTTAAACTCTAGTTACTTTCAATTCATCTCTTGCTTTGTTAATTACTGCAATTTACTTCTCTTGCTTAAATTCTGAATTCCCAGCCCCTCAATCCCTTTTTCATTCAAGTAATTTATATTTCTTACACTCTAAGTTACCGCAATTTACATTTCTTACACTTTAAGTTTCAGTCATTTAATTTCTTGTTCTTTAAGATTCAGCACCTTTACTTTCAATTCTCTTTAATTTCTGCAATTCATCCCTTTCCCTTTACATTTCCTGCTATTTACTTACTGTTGGATACAAAATCACTCAACCAATACTTGATTCGCTTGACTAAATCAACCACTAAACTAAAATTGCTCAATCCTTCAATCCCTGTGGGATCGACTTCACTCCCGTGAGTTTTATTACTTGATGCGACCCGATACACTTGCCGGTGAGTTTTGTGTTGGATCATTTTCCACACATCAATATGCATGCAGCTATCCTAGATATTACCTACTAATATCTACTCTACTGAAATTTGGTTGAAACAAACCTTGAAATTCCAATCAATCCCAAGAAAGCCTTAGGGCCATGGCAAAGAGTCAATGCACTATGATCAATGTCCAAAGAATTGAATTGAGATTTTCAAACTAACATTCAAACAACTTGCAAGAAGATACAATATAAGAGAGAAGAACATAGAATTTAGCGATTGAACCCCTCACCGGATGTGTATTCACTCTATTCGCTCAGTGTTTAGGGTTTAATCACTCAATTTTCCTTTAATCATGTTTTTCAAAGATTTGCAAGTCATCTAACAATCAACTAATATTTGATGCATGAAAACAAATACCATGAGGTCTTTGGAGGGTTATTGGTGCACGGAATTGTGATCACACTTTTCACAACTCTGGTACAATTAACCAGCAAGTGCACTGGGTCGTCCAAGTAATAAAACCTTCCGCTAGTAAGGGTCGATCCCACGGAGATTGCCGGCTTGAAGTAAGCTATGGTCATCATGTAAATCTTAGTCAGGTGGATTCAATTGGTTATGAGTTTTGAGTTTTGATAATTGAAAGATAAATAAAACGCAAATTAAAATAAAGATACTTATTTAATTCATTGGTGGGGATTTTAGATAACCGTTTGGAGATGCTTTGTTGCTTCTGAACCTCTGTTTTCCTATTGTCTTCATCCAATAATGCGTGCTCCCTTCCATGGCAAGCTGTATGTTGGTGGATCACCATTGTCAATGGCTACCATCCATCCTCTCAGTGAAAATGGTCCAGCTACGATTTCTGTACGGCTAATCAACTGTCAAATTTCTCGTCTCGGATGAAAAATACCAGGCACAGCTACCGTACGGCTAATCATCTGCCGGTTCTCCTTGTGTCAGAATAGGATCTCTCTATCTTTTTGCACACTGTCACTGTGTCTAATATTCGTGAGTTTGAAGCTCGTCTCAGTCATTCCACAGACAAGGTTTAGACTTTTCGGATCTCAGGAATGCTACCAATTGGTTCTAGCCTATACCACGAAGGTTCTAACCTCATGAATTCAGTCCGTGAATCAGAGACCCAAGAGATTATACTCTAGCTGTCGTCCAATGACAACGTTGAACATCATGTAGACCGCTTGTGGTTGTCAGGCATGCGGATCTTGGCTTAGCGAGTAACAAAGATAGTGGGTGATTGTCAGGGTCACCCCTTCATTCTGACTTAACTAAATTAAGTACGAGAGTATATCTTGGAGAAGAAGTAAGCATGAATTGAAAGAAAAACAATAGTACTTGCGTTAATTCATGAAGAATAGCAGAGCTCTACACCTTAATCTATGAGGTGTAGAAACTCCACCGTTGGAAAATACATAAGTGAAGAAAGTCTAGGCATAGCCAAATGGCCAGCCTCTCCCAAATAAGAAAATCGCATAAAAGTGATCAAAAGTCCCTAATATAGTAGTAAAAAGTGCTATTTATACTAAATTAGTTACTATGGATTACAGAAAATAAGTAACTAAGTGCAGATAATGCAGAAATCCACTTCCGAGGGCCACTTGGTGTGTGCTTGGGCTGAGAATTGAGCTTTAGAAGTGCATAGGTCTTTTCTAGAGTTAAACGCCAGTTTGGATGCCAGTTTGGGCGTTTAACTCCAGCTCTGGTGCTAGTTCCGGCGTTTTACGCCAGAAAAGGGTCTATTGTGGGCGTTTGAACGTCACTTTGGGCCATCAAACCTTGAGCAAAGTATGGACTATTATATATTTATGGAAAGCCCAAGATGTCTACTTTCTAACGCAATTAAGAGCGTGCCAATTGGGCTTCTGTAGCTCCAGAAAATCTACTTCGAGTGCAGGAGGGTCAGAATCCAACAGCATCTGCAATCTTTTCTCAGCCTCTAAATCAGACTTTTGCTCAGGTCCCTCAATTTCAGCCAAAAAATACCTGAAATTACAGAAAAATACACAAACTCATAGTAAAGTCCAGAAATATGATTTTTGCATAAAAACTAATAAAAATATAATTAAAAGTAACTAAAACATACTAAAAACTATGTAAAAATAATGCCAAAAAGCGTATAAATTATCCGCTCATCACAACACCAAACTTAAATTATTTCTTGTCCCCAAGCAACCAAAACAAAATAGGATAAAAAGAAGAGAATATACAATTAATTTCAAAATATCAATGAAGCGTAGTTCTAGTTAGATTAGCGGGACTAGTAGCTTTTTGCTTCTGAACAGTTTTGGCATCTCACTTTATCCTTTGAAGATCGGAATGATTGGCATCCATAGGAACTCAAAATTCAAATAGTGTTATTGATTCTCCTAGTTTAGTATGTTGATTCTTGAACACAACTACTTTATGAGTCTTGGCCGTGACCCTAAGCATCTTATTTTCCAGTATTACCACCGGATACATAAATGCCACGGACACATAACAGGGTGAAGCTTTTCAGATTGTGATTCAGCTTTGCTAGAGACCCCAGTTAGAGGTGCCCAGAGTTCTTAAGCACACTCTTTTGCTTTGGATCACGACTTTAACCACTCAATCCCAAGCTTTTCACTTGGACCTACATGACACAAGCACATGGTTAGGGACAGCTTGAATTAGCCGCTTAGGCCAGGATTTTATTCCTTTGGGTCCTCCTATCCATTAATGCTCAAAGCCTTGGATCCTTTTTTTACCCTTGCCTTTTAGTTTAAAGGGTTATTGGCTTTTTCTGCTTGCTTTTTCTTTTTCTTTCTTTTTCTTTATTTTTCGCCACTTTTTTCGCAAGCTTTGTGTTTTTCACTGCTTTTTCTTGCTTCAACAATCAATTTTATGATTTTTCAGATTATCAATAACATTTCTCTTTTTTCATTATTCTTTCAAGAGCCAAAAATTTTAACATTCATAAACTTTACTATAAAAAAATATACACTGTTCAAGCATTCATTCAAAAAACAAAAAGTATTGCCACCACATCAAAATAATTAAACTATTTTCAAGATAGAATTTGAAATTCATGTACTTCTTATTCTTTTACAAATAGAAACATTTTTCATTTAAGAAAGGTGAAAGATTCATGGAACATTCATAGCATTAAGACATAGACACTAATGATCATTTAATAAAGACACAAACATAGACAAAGTATAAAGCAAAGGAAACGAAAAATAGAAAAAAATAAATAACAAGGAAATTAAAGAACGGGTCCACCTTAGTGACGGCGGCTGGTTCTTCCTCTTGAAGATCCTATGGAGTGCTTAAGCTCCTCAATATCTCTTCCTTGCATTTGTTTCTCCTCCCTCATGGCTCTTTGGTATTCTCTAATTTCATGGAGGATAATGGAGTGCTCTTGGTGCTCCATCCTTAGTTGCTTCATGTTAAAACTCAATTCTCCTAAAGATGTGTTGAGTTGCTCCCAATAGTTGTGTGGAGGGAGATGCATCCCTTGAGGCATCTCAGGGATTTCTTGATGAGGGGCTTCCTCATGCTCATGTTGAGGTCCATGAGTGGGATCTCTTGTTTGCTCTATCCTCTTTTTAGTTATGTGCTTGTCTGCTTCAATGAGGATGTCTTCCTCTATGATAATTCCAGCTGAATTACATAGGTGATAGATGAGATGAGGGAAGGCTATCCTTGCCAAAGTGGAGGGCTTGTTAGCCACCTTGTATAGTTCTAGAGGTATGATCTCATGAACTTCCACTTCCTCTCCAATCATGATACTATGGATCATGATAGCCTGATCCACAGTTACTTCGGACCGGTTGCTAGTAGGAACGATAGAGCGTTGGATAAACTCCAACCATCTTCTAGCCACGGGTTTAAGGTCAGGCCTTCTCAGCTGAACCGGCTTGCCTTTGGAGTCTCTCTTCCATTGGGCTCCTTCCACACAGATGTCCATGAGGACTTGGTCCAACCTTTGATAAAAGTTGACCCTTCTAGTGAAAGGATGAGGATCTCCTTGCATCATTGGCAAGTTGAATGCCATTCTCACAGTTTCCAAACTGAAATCCAAGTATTACTCAAGAACCATTGTGAGCCAATTCTTTGGGTTCGGGTTCATACTTTGATCATGGTTCTTAGTGATCCATGCATTAGCATAGAACCCTTGAACCATTAAGATTCCTACTTGTTGGATGGGATTGGTGAGAACTTCCCAACCTCTTCTCCGAACCTCACACCGGATCTCCGGATATTCACTCTTTTTGAGCATGAAGGGGACCTCGAGGAGCACCTTTTTCTTGGCCACAACTTCATAGAAGTGGTCTTGATGGACATTTGAGATAAATCTCTCCATCTCCCATGACTCGGAGGTGGAAGCAACTACCTTCCCTTTCCTCTTTCTAGAGGTTTCTTCGGCCTTAGGTACCATTAATGGTTATGGAAAAATAAAAATCAGAGCTGTTTCCCATACCAAACTTAAAAGGTTTGTTCATCCTCGAGCAAAAAGAAGAAAAAAGGATTAGAGGAAGAAAAGATGGAGGAGATGGAGGTGTGTGAATGGTTCGGCCAAGGGGGTTACGAAGTGTTTGTGATGTGTGAAAGTGGAGGAGTAAGGAGGGGTATTTATAGGATAACGGAGAGAGGGAATCCGTGTGAGATAGGGTGGAGTTGGGAGGGAAATATTTTGAATTTGAATGGTGAGGTAGGTGGGGTTTATGATGGGTTTTGGGGAATAATGGATGGATGTGAGTGGTGAAGAGATTATGGGAAAGAAGGTAGGATTTGATAGGTGAATGGTGTTAGGGGAAGAGTGTTATGGAAAGGTGTGAGGAGGAAAGAGAGTGAGTTGGGGTAGGTGGGGATCCTGTGGGGGTTCACCGATCCTGAGGTGTCAAGGATTTCTCATCTCTGCACCTTTCTAGCATTTAAATGCCCTCTGTGTGCCATTTATGGCATTTAATGCCCGCTCTGCTGCCCATTCTGGCGTTAAATGCCAGGGTGATGCCCCTTTCTGGCGTTTAACGCCAGCTAGACACCAGACACCCTTTTCTGGCGTTAAACGCCAGTTTGTCTGCCAATTCTGACGTTTAACGCCCAGAATGCTGCCAGACTGGGCGTTAAACGCCCATTCTGCTATCCTTACTGGCGTTTAAACACCAGTAAGTCTATCCTCCATGGTGTGCTATTTTTGATGCTATTTTTTATCCCACTTTAATTTTGCAGCTATTTTTGTGACTCCACATGATCATCAACCTAAAGAAAACATAAACTAATAATGGGAAATAAAATGAAAAAGAAATTAAGATGGATAAATAAGGTTGGGTTGCATCCCAATAAGCGCTTCTTTAATGTCAATAGCTTGACAGTAAGCTCTTTCAGAGCTTCACAGATACTCAGAGCATGATTGTGGCCTCCCAACACCAAACTTAGAGTTTGAATGTGGGGGCTCTGCTTGACTCTATAATGAGAGAATTGGATGAAGCTTTTCATGCTTTCTCTCCATGTTTACAGAAGAAGACCCTTGAGCCTTAAACAAAGGTAGTCCTCATTCAATTGAAGGACTAACTCTCCTCTGTCCACATCGATCATAGCCCTGGTTGTGGCTAGGAAGGGTCTTCCAAGGATGATGGATTCATCCTCATCCTTCCCAGTGTCTAAGATTATGAAGTCAGCAGGGATGTAAAGGCCTTCAACTTTCACCAAGACATCCTCTACAAGTCCATAAGCCTGTTTCATTGATTTGTCTGCCATCTCTAGTGAGATTCTTGCAGCTTGTACCTCAAAGATCCCTAGTGTCTCCATTACAGAGAGTGGCAAGAGGTTTATACTAGACCCCAGGTCACACAAAGCCTTCTCAAAGGTCATGCTGCTTATGGTACAAGGTATTAAGAACCTTCCGGGATTTAGTTTCTTCTGAGGTAATTTCTGCTAAACCAAGGCATTCAGTTCATTGATGAGCAATGGAGGTTCATCCTCCCAAGTCTCATTAACAAATAACTTGGTATTCAGCTTCATGATTGCTCCTAGATACCGAGCAACTTGCTCTTCAATAATATCTTCATCCTGTTCAGAGGAAGAATACTCATCAGAGCTCATGAATGGCAACAGTAAGTTTAGTGGAATCTCTACGGCCTCTGTATGAGTCTCAGATTCCTTTGGTTCCTCACTAGGGAACTCCTTAATGGTCAGTGAACGTCCATTGAGGTCTTCCTCACTGAAAATCACTGCCTCTTCCTCCTCTATAGGTTCGGCCATTTTGGTTATATTGATGGCCTTGCACTCTCTCTTTGGATTCTCTTCTGTATTGCTTGGGAGAGTACTAGGAGGAGTTTCAGTAACTCTTTTACTCAGCTGACCCACTTGTGCCTCCAAATTTCTGATGGAGGACCTTGTTTCAGTCATGAAACTGAGAGTGGCCTTAGATAGATCAGAGACTATGGTTGCTAAGCCAGAACGGCTCTGTTCAGAATTCTCTGTTTGTTGCTGAGAAGATGATGGGAAAGGCTTGTTATTGCCAAACCTATTTCTCCCACCATTATTGTTATTGAAGCCTTGTTGAGGCTTCTGTTGATCCTTCTATGGGAAATTTGGATGATTTCTCCATGAAGGATTATAGGTGTTTCCATAAGATTCTCCCAAGTAATTCACCTCTTCCATTGCAGGATTCTTAGGGTCATAAGCTTCTCCTTCAGAGGAGGCTTCTTTAGTACATCTGGATGCAGCTTGTAATCCAGTCAGATTCTGAGAAATCATATTAACTTGCCGAGTCAATATTTTGTTTTGAGCCAATATGTCATTCAGAGTATCAATCTCAAGAACTCCTTTCTTCTGAGACATCCCATTACTCAGAGGATTTCTTTCAGAAGTGTACATGAACTGATTATTTACAACTACCTCAATGAGTTCCTAAGCTTCTGTAGGGGTTCTCTTCAGATGAAGAGATCCACCAGAAGAGTGGTCCAATGACATCTTGGACAATTCAGACAGACCATCATAGAATATATCTAAGATGCTCCATTCTGAAAGCATGTCAAAAGGATACCTTCTGATCAATTGCTTGTATCTTTCCCAAGCTTCATAGCGGGATTCACCTTCTTTCTGTCTAAAGGTTTGGACGTCCACTCTAAGCTTGCTCAGCTTTTGAGGTGAAAAGAATTTGGCCAAGAAAGCAGTTACCAACTTGTCCCAAGAGTTCAGGCTTTCTCTAGGTTGTGAGTCCAACTATATCCTAGCTCTGTCTCTTACAGCAAAGGGGAAAAGCATAAGTCTGTAAACCTCAGGATCAACTCTATTGGTCTTAACAGTATCACAGATCTGCAAGAATTTAGCTAAGAACTGATGAGGATCTTCCGATGGAAGTCCATAAAACATGCAATTCTGCTACATTAGAGAAACTAATTGAGGCTTAAGCTCAAAGTTGTTTGCTCTAATGGCAGGAATTGAGATGCTTCTTCCATAGAAGTTGGAAGTTGGTGCAGTATTGTCACCAAGCATCTTCCTTGCATCTCTAGCATTGTTGTTGGGTTCGGCTGCCATGTCTGCTTCTTTTTTGAGATTTTCTGTAAGGTCCTCTCCGGAGTGTTGTGCTTTAGCTTCTCTTAGCTTCCTCTTCAGAGTCCTTTCAGGTTCAAGATCAGCTTCAACAAGAATGTCCTTATCCTGGTTCCTACTCATATGAAAAAGAAGAGAACAAAGGGAGTAGTGGAATCCTCTATGTCACAGTATAGAGACTCCTTTATTTGAGTATAAGAATAGAGGAATAGAAGAATAAGAAGAGAGAGGAGATGAGTAATTCGAACAGAGAGAAGAGAGAGGGGTTCGAATTATGAGTAGAAGAGAAGTGTTAGCAATTAAATAAAATAAATAGAAAGAGATGAGGGAGAGAGTATTCGAATTTTAAGGAGAGGGAAAAGAAAAATATTCTAATTGAGCAAGTTAGTTTCGAAAAAATTAAAAGAAATAAAATAAAATTAGAATTTAAAACAATGAGTTAATTAAAAAGATTTTTGAAAAAACTGGTTAGTGATTTTCGAAAATTAGAAGTGGAAAAGTAGTTAGGTGGTTTTGAAAAAGATAAGAAATAGTAAAATTTTTAAAATTAAAACAAACAAGTCAAGTAGCTAGTTGAAAAAGGTTTGAAAATAAATTTTGAAAAGATAAGAAGTTAGAAAAAGATTTTTAAATTAAAATTTTAAAAAGATATGATTGAAATTTATTTTGAAAAAGAATTGAAAAAGAAATTAAAAAGATTTGATTTTTTAAAATTAAAGTTGATGAGATGGCTAACAAGAAACTAAAAGATATGATTCTAGAATTCAAAGATTGAACCTTTCTTAACAAAAAAGTAACAAACTTGAAATTTTTGAATCAAAACATTAATTATTAGCAAGGATTTCGAAAATTTGAAATAAAATTGAGAAAGAAAAAAAATTGAAAAATTAGTTTTAAAATTTTCGAAAACATTAAAAGAAAAATGAAAAAGATTTGATAGAAAGATATAATTAACAAAAGATGATATGAAAAAGATAAGATTTTAAAATTTAAAAGGGATGAAAAAGATAGTCATTTAAAATTATGAATTAAAACACGAAAATTCGAGATAAAAAATTGAATTCGAAACGAAATTACCACCTCCTTGCTGTTCTGGCATTAAACGCCAAAATGGCTACCATTCTGGGCGTTTAACGCCCATCTGGTAGCCATTTTGTGCATTTAACGCCCAGCCAGGCCCTGGCTGGGCGTTAAACGCCAGAAATCCCTTGTTACTGGATATTTTTCTGAACGCCCAGGATGCTGCTGTTTCTGGCGTTAAACACCCAGAATGATAGCCATTTTGGCGTTTAATGCGCAAAGGGCCTCTTTACTAGCGTTTTAACGCCAATGGGCTCTTTTCCTCTGTGATTCATCTGTTTTATGTTCTGAACCTTCATTTCTCTGTATTATTTACTAGAAAATATATATATATATATATATATATATATATATATATATATTGAATTTGAAATTTTGACTTGACTAACAAGAAACAACTAAATTTTAAAAATTTTTGACCAAGTAACTCAAAATTTCGAAAATTATGAGAAGAAAAAGGAAAAGATTTTTTTTTACTTTTGAATTTTTTTAATGAGGAGAGAGAAAAACAACCAAAATGAAACAAAACATAAAATTTTAAGATCAAAACAAATAATGCATGCAATAACACTTTGAATGTCAAGATGAACACCAAGAACATTTTGAAGATCATGATGAACATCAAGAGCATATTTTTAAAAATTTTTAAGAAAAGAAAGACATGTAAGACACCAAACTTAAAAACTTTTGTACTAGGGACACTAACAATTCAAAAATGCACCAGAAAAATAAGAAAAGACACAAAACAAGAAAAATTAAAGATCAAACAAGGAAAATCATCATGAACAACTTGAAGGTCAAAGAAGAACACAATGCATAAATTTTCAAAAATCTAAGAAAAATTAAATTTAAAAAATTGTATTTGACACCAAACTTAAAATTTGACACAAGACTCAAACAAAAAACACAAAATTTTATTTTGTTTTTATGATTTTATTAATTTTTTTTAAAGAAAATAAAGGTTGAAACAAGAAAGAAGGTTACCTAATCTAAGCAACAAGACGAACCATCAGTGGTCCAAATTCGAACAATCCCCAGCAACGGTGCCAAAAACTTGGTGCACAGAATTGTGATCACATTTTTTCACAACTCCGATACAACTAACCAGCAAGTGCACTAAGTCGTCCAAGTAATAAAACCTTACGCGAGTAAGGGTCGATCCCACGGAGATTGCCGGCTTGAAGCAAGCTATGGTCATCCTATAAATATTAGTCAGGCGGGTTCAATTAGTTATGAGTTTTGATAATTGAAAGATAAATAAAACGCAAATTAAAATAAATATACTTATGTAATTTATTGGTGGGAATTTTAGATAAGCGTTTGGAGATACTTTGTTGCTTCTGAACCTCTGCTTTCCTATTGTCTTCATCCAATCATGCGTGCTCCCTTCCATGGCAAGCTGTATGTTGGTGGATCACTATTGTCAATGGCTACCATCCGTCCTCTCAGTGAAAATGGTCTAGCTACGGTTTCTGTACGGCTAATCAACTGTCAGATTTCTCGTTTCGGATGAAAAATACCAGGCACAGCTACCGTATGGCTAATCATCTTTCGGTTCTCACATGTGTTAGAATAGGATCTCTCTATCCTTTTACACACTGTCACTGCGCCCAACATTCGTGAGTTTGAATCTCGTCACAGTCATCCCTTCCCAGATCCTACTCGGAATACCACAGAAAAGGTTTAGACTTTTCGGATCTCAAGAATGCTGCTAATTGGTTCTAGCCTATACCACGAAAGTTCTAACCTCACGGACTCGGTCCGTGGTTCAGAGACCCAAGAGATTACATTCCGGCTGTCGTCCAATGACTACGTTGAACATCATGTAGACTGCTTGTGGTTGTCAGGCACGCGGATCTTGGCTAAGCGAGTAACGAAGATAGTGGGTGATTGTCACGGGTCACCCCTTCATTCTAACTTAACTGAATTAAGTACGAGAGTATATCTTCGAGAATAAGTATGCATGAATTGAAAGAAAAACAATAGTACTTGCATTAATTCATGAAGAACAGCAGAGTTCCGCACCTTAATCTCTGAGGTGTAGAAACTCCACCGTTGGAAAATACATAAGAGAAGAAGGTCTAGGCATGGCCGAATGGCCAGCCTCCCCCAAATAAGAAAATCGCATAAAAGTGATCAAAATTCCCTAATACAGAAGTAAAAAGTGTTACTTATACTAAACTAGTTACTAGAGATTATAGAAAATAAGTAACTAAGTGCAGATAGTGCAGAAATCCACTTTCGAGGCCCACTTGGTGTGTGCTTGGATGCCAGTTTGGGCGTTTAACTCCAGCTCTGGTGCCAGTTCCGGCGTTTTACGCCAGAAAAGGGTCTCTGGTCGGCGTTTGAACGTCCATTTGGGCCATCAAATCTCGGGCAAAGTATAGACTATTAAACATTTCTGGAAGGCCCAAGATGTCTACTTTCCAACACAATTGAGAACGCACCAATTGGGTTTCTGTAGCTCCAGAAAATCCACTTCGAGTGCAGGAGGGTCAGAATCCAACAGTATCTGCAGTCCTTTCTCAGCCTTTGAATCAGACTTTTGCTCAGGTCCCTCGATTTCAGCCAGAAAATACTTGAAATTACAGAAAAACACACAAACTGGTAGTAAAGTCTAGAAATATGATTTTTGCATAAAAACTAATAAAAATATAATAAAAAGTAACTAAAACATACTAAAAACTATGTAAAAATAATGCCAAAAAGCGTATAAATTATCCGCTCATCAGTTATAATAGGGCTAGGGTTAAAGATAAGATCAATATGGTTAAGTGGAATTAGTGAATTAGATCTTTGATTAGCTCGAGCATCCACCTAATCCTATATCATCCTATATACACATAACAAAACAACTTAACTACCCATTTATCTCCTATCTCACATTCACTCATTCATTTTCTTTCCAAAACACAAACATATGCATCCTTTATTTAGCTTTTTATTTCATATGCTTCTATATACAAGATATTTTTTTTTAAATTGAAAAATTAAAATTTTCTTGTTTTTTTTAACAACAAGAGATGCATATGTCTTGAACAATGAATGCATGAGTAATTACCCATTTTTCAAATTTTCACAATCAATACCCCATGTAACTTCATCACCAATGTTTCCCAATAATTTTCCCCACACTTGAATAACACACACACTCCACCCAAGCTAGTCAAAGAAGTAATTCAAGGACATCAATAGTTTTTTGCTTTAGGGAGAATAATATGCTTGGAATCAGAACAAAAAAGGGGTTGCAAAGGTGAATGAGAGGGTTAACCATATGGGTTAGTGAGTTCAATATCAAAAATGGCCTCAATCATACTAAATGCATTGAAACACCAAATATAGGACATAAAGATTCATGCAAATCTAAGATCACAAGGAGTATAATCACACAAGAACAAACTTTAGGGTTGAGAATATGCAACCATCTATTAGATCTCAAATTTCACAAGGTATGTTGTTCTAGCTCTTTTTTCTATGTTCTATGAAAAGGATACTTCAAGCAAGTTGAAAAATAATTTTTCAATTCAATCAATGGCACACCCTAAGGGAGATTTCAGGAAAATTTCTTGTTGTTTTACCAAACTCATTCACTCTATCATGAAACATGCAAATATTAACTTCCATATAACTTTAAGCACTAAAGAAATATATACAAACAGACCAAGAAAAGTGCAATAAAAACAAAACTACCAAAAAATGAAGAAAAAGAACTAAAAAGGGTATTGCAAAGTGTCTAAGAAAAGAATGTTACCTCCTAGAAGTTGCCGATCCTCCCCTACACTTAATTAATGCACAGTCCTCCGTGCATGCTCATAATCCGGGAGAACGATAACTTGCGGCTCTACCTTCAGCTGGTGGTCACTGACATGGGTTGATGACTTCCATCATCCTCCTTCCCAACTAACTCTGATGAATCTTTAGGAATTGGGCCGGGGTCTCTTCTTTGTAGCTTTACCGCTATCCACTCGAAACGCTTGTGCTCAAGTCACTCCATGGGGTGGATTGATAAACCCGAATTTTGTGGTTTATCTCATGCTTATTTCGGGGGATTTTATCAACTTTTCTCACATTTATTCAATGAAATAGCATGAGAAAAACATGCTTTTTAGGCCCTTAAATTGTTGATTTTAACTCACCATAATTCCATTTGATACCTTGATGTGTTTGTTAGTGATTTTAGAATCATAAGGCAAGTATTGGATGGAAGAAGTGGAGAGAAAAGCATACAAAGTGGAGAATGCATGAGAAAACAAGGATTGGGAACACATCAATGGACGTGCACACGCACCAGCCGCGCGTGCATGGAAGTGACGTTGCATGGCGACTCGTACGCGTGGATAGGAAAATGGCCAAGCGACGCGCACGCGTGACCCACGCGTATGCGTCGATGCTCGCACGTGACTCACTTAAAGGCAAAATGCTAGGGGCGATTTTTGACCTGCCCAGGCCCAAATCCAACTTATTCCTGAAGCTATTTCATGCAGAATTCAAGCTAGAGCAAGGGGGAACACTTGGTTGAAGCTTAGCGTCATGTAGTTTAGTTTCTAGAGAGAGAAGCTCCCTCTTCTCTCTAGAATTAGGGTTCTTAGGGTATTTTCATGTTAGATCTAGGTCCAATTTCATGTTTTCATCTTGTTTCCTTTATGAATTATTGCTTCTACACCTTCATTCTCTTAGTTTGTGATGTTAATTTTACTTTTATGCCTCTTTTATGTTCATGCACTCATGTTGGATTTGGATTTTCTTTTATTGCAATTTAATGTTTGATGATCTTTTATTGATGATTTGAGTTGTGAATTTTACTTTTCTTGCAATTGGTAGTTGGTAGATTTACTATTCCTTGCAATTTATTATGCTTTCCATTTATACCCACCAAGTGTTTGATGAAATGCTTGGTTGGGCTTAAGAGTAGTCTTTTGAGCATTCTTGGCTTGGAAAGAATAATTAGGCAATCTTGAGTCATAAAAACCCAACCTATGTTGATGATCTAGAATTGTTAGCTAATATTATTTTTATTGACTCTAATCTTTTGCTAATTCAATTAGTAAGTGATTAGGACTTTTGGATTGAGATTAGCTAGTCTTATTAGACTTTCTTCGAGTATGAGAATAACATGATACCTTCCTCCATCGTCGGGGATGACGTAATAAGATAAATTCTTGTTTATTATTGTGATATGATTAACTAGTCTTGTTTGACATTCTCCCTATGTGAAGATAACATGATACATTCTTCCATCTGTTGGAGTTGACTAAATAAGATGAATTAATCGTTGTATGACTAGGATAGAAAGCCTATATTCTCAACCCTTGCCATGAATGTCTCTCTTCATTAATTGCTTTCTTTAATTACTTACTTGATTTGCTTTTCTTGCCATTTAAATTCTTGCCCATAATTGACCACTTCATTACAATTCCTTTTGAGACGACCCAAGGTTTAAATACTTCGGTAAATTTTTCATTGGGGTTTGTACTTGTGACAAAACTAAATTTTAATTTGATGTGAGTTGTTTGTTGGTTTGGAGCTATGCTTGCAACGAAGTAATTCTTTTCTATAAGAAGAAAACCTAGACCGACAATAATTGTCGCTACATCAAATTAATGACGCTGTTGCCGGGGAATTACAATGGTGCTATGTTATTGGCTATTGTATATATTGTGAATAGCTTGATTTTTGGTTTGTTTGTTAGTTTTTGCTAGTTGTAGGATTTTTGTTCTCTTTGTTTCTTGTTAGCTTTTGTTTTTATTCCCTCTTGTTACTATGAATTCTCATCCTTTTGGCTATGAGCATGGTTACAACTATGGTGTAGGAAATGGAAGCTTCAATGGGGATGTGCATCAAGGATTTGGCGATCAAAGGTGGGAGGAGTCCCAAGCTTATGGACAACCTTCATGGCAACAACCTCATCTGGCTTCTTATGGGTACAATTCAAATCTTGGTGCATACCAATCTAATGTATGTGATGACCCTCATTATGGTTGTCAACCACAATCATCATATGCATATGAACCCCCACTTCAATATAGCCCTCCACCATACTCACAAGCCTCATACCACCATTCACCTCCATATGACCCTAACCCATATCCACCATACCAACCATCAGATGAACCATATCTAGAGTCACCACCATTCCAACACCAATACTCCCATGAACCACAAAGTCTACATGCACCACCTCAAGAATTTCACCAATATGAACCACCTTCCAATTACAATACCCTTCCCTCAAACACTGAATCCTCTATTCCACCACCAGCTCCCGATGAAGCCCTCATGCTAGAACTAAGAGATCTTGAATCTTGTATCTTAAGGCAACACGAGGAGGATGAAAAGAAGTTTAAGGAGTTAAGAGCCAAGACGGCTATCATGGTAGAAGCCATTAGCAACATAGTCTCATCCTGCCTAAGCTTGTGCAATCAAGGCATTCCCATTGTTGAATGTGGAGAGGCAACCAAGGAGCTTAGTGAGGGAGTAAACTTGAGGCTCCAAGGTGAAAAATAGGAGTTAAAGTAAGAAGTGCAACAAGAGGAGAAGGTCGATATTATTGAACAAGAGGAAATAGTGGTTGGAATCTTAGGATATATTGAGTACATAAAGGAATCACAAATTAAAGAGCCTTCTTCCATGGAGTTTGAAGTTGATGTTGAGGAGGATAGTGCACAACCTCCAAGGCACAATGTGATTGAAGAATTGGAAGAAGTATCCCAAGTAATAAGCACTCATATTTATGATGATTCCACATCAACATATAATCCTTTTGAATTTGCAGAATCCTTCCCCATTGGACTTGGAATTGATGATGAGGTAGATTTCACTAAACCTCCTTTCTATGATTTGAGTGATGGGGAAGAAATTGAAGGCATTGCTGAAGAAGAATGGGAACTTCAGGAAGTTTGGCAAGAGGTAAAGCTTAAAGAATCTTGCCAAGTGGTGGAAGCCTCTAGGAAAGGATGGACGGGAGTAAAGCGCTGCTTGTCAAGATCATTGGGAACTCCTCTACCTAGGTTGTCATCTAATCCTTCTTTTGAGTGGGTAAAACTTCTAACTCTTAGCTTTATTATCCCACTTGATTTTGGTTTGCTTGATACGGATGGCCAACTTAGGGTGCTTTGCAGAATTAATCGTAAGAGGAGGATGTTTTGTGGTTGGCGTTGTAAGTCTAGGCTCATCATGGTTGAAGCTTGATGAGCGGATAATTTATACGCTTTTTGGCATTGTTTTTAGGTAGTTTTTAGTATGTTTTATTTACTTTTTATTATGTTTTTATTAGTTTTTGTGCAAAATTCACATTTCTGGACTTTACTATGAGTTTTTGCATTTTTCTGTGATTTCAGGTATTTTCTGGCTGAAATTGAGGGACCTGAGCAAAAATCTGATTCAAAGGCTGTTAAAGGACTGCAGATGCTATTGGATTCTGACCTCCATGCACTCGAAATGGATTTTTTGGAGCTACAGAAGTCTAATTAGCGTGCTTATAATTGCGTTGGAAAATAGACATCCAGGGCTTTCCAGCAATATATAATAGTACATACTTTGCCCGAGTTTTAACGACGCAAACTGGCGTTTAACTCCAATTTCTGCCTTATTCTGGCGTTAAACGCCAGAAATAGGTTACAAACTAGAGTTAAACGCCAGAAACAGGTTACAAGCTAGAGTTAAATGCCAGAAACAGGCTGCAACTTGGCGTTTAACTCCAGGACAAGTCTCTACACATGAAAGCTTCAATGCTCAGCCCAAACACAAACCAAGTGGGTCCCGGAAGTGGATTTCTGCACTATCTATCATAGTATACTCATTTTCTGTAAACCTAGGTTACTAGTTGAGTATAAAAACTACTTTTAGAGATTTATTTTGTACCTCATGACATTTTACATCTGAATTTGTATCTTTGACGGCATGAGTCTCTAAACCCCATGGTTGGGGGTGAGGAGCTCTGTGTGTCTCGATGAATTAATGCAATTATTTCTGTTTTCTATTCAATCATGCTTGTTTCTATTCTAAGATATTCATTCGCACTTCAAAATGATGAATGTGATGATTCGTGACACTCATCACCATTCTCAACCTATGAACGCGTGCCTGACAACCACTTCCGTTCTACCTTAGATTGAATGTATGTCTCTTGGGTTCCTGGTTCACGAGTTTGACTGCCTCTCCTGACAACAGAGCATTCAAATCCATGATATCAGAGTCTTCGTGGTATAAGCTAGAATATATTAGCAGCATTCCTAAGATCCGAAAAGTCTAAACCTCGTCTGTAGTATTCCGAGTAGGATACGGGAAGGGATGACTGTGACGAGCTTCAAACTCATGAATGCTGGGTGCAGTGACAGTGTGCAAAAGGATCAATAGATCCTATTCCAATATTAGTGAGAACCAACAAATGATTAGCCATGTACATAGACCCTTTTCACTGAGAGGACGGCTAGTAGCCATTGACAACGGTGATCCACCATCATACAGCTTGCCATGGATGGAGACCTACGTGCGTGAAGAAGAAGACAATAGGAAAGCAGAAATTCAGAAGACAGAGCATCTCCAAAACCTCAACCTGTTCTCCATTACTGCAAAACAAGTATCATTTCATTCATGCTCTTTTACTTTTCGCAATCAAAACTAAGAACCACTATTGATATCTGACTAAGAATAATAAGATAACCATAGCTTGCTTCAAGCCGGCAATCCCCATGGGATCGACCCTTACTCACGTAAGGTATTACTTGGACGACCCAGTGCACTTGCTGGTTAATTGTGCGTAATTACAAAGTGTGATTGTAATTTTCGTGCACCAAGTTTTTGGCGCCGTTGCCGGGGATTGTTTGAGTTTGGACAACTGACGGTTCATCTTGTTACTTAGATTAGGAAAAATTTAGTATTGTTGCTATGGAGACATCAAATCTGAATCCTTTATTTTCTTTCTTAAAAAAAATTATTTTTCCTTATTAATTTTTAATTTTTCTTTGAGTCTTTTATTTGAGTTTAGTTTCATATTTTAAGTTTGGTGTCAATTATATATTTTTATTTTTCTTCATAATTTTCAAATTGCATGTTCTTATTTTTCTTCATATTTTTCATTACTTGTTCTTAATTATTTTTCTTGTTTGATCTTTAGTTTTTCTTGTTCTGTGTCTTTCCTTGTTTTTTTTCTTGTGATTTTTGAAAAAGTTCAAAAAAGGATTCTTCAAGAAAACACTTTTTCGTTCATAGCTCAATTGGTTAAAGCGTTGGCTTATGTTTTTGGAATCTGCTTTTCAAAAATAATTTTTCTTTGATTAAATCTTGTGTCAAAATTTTAAGTTTGGTGTTCTTTTTATGCTCTTGAGTCTTTGAATTTTGTTCTTGTTGTTCTTGTAAGTCTTCAAAGTGTTCTTGAGTCTTCCTTGTGTTTTAATCTTAAAATTTTTAAGTTGGTGTCCCTTGGTGTTTCCCTCCAAAAATTTTCGAAAAACAAGGGTGCCAGATCTAAAAATTTTAAGTCTTGTGTCTTTTGTGTGTTTTTTTCTTTCATCATAAAATTCAAAAATAAAAAAAATATATTCTCGAACTATTTTTAAGCAAAAATTTCGAAATTGTTGATGTAAATTTCAGATTTCAATTTCAAAATTTTATCTTATCATATCTTAGCAGTCAAGTTTTCAAAAATTATATCTTTTTCAAATCTTTTCTTTTAATTATTTTCTTACAAGTATCTTTTAAGAAATACCTTTTTCAAAACTTCCTAACCACTTTCTCTCTCTTCATTTTTCGAAAATCCTTATCCCAATTTTTCAAGTCTTTTTAACTAATTAATTAATTATTTTAGTTTTGAATTTTCCTTTAATTATTTTTTTAATTTTCGAATTTTTATTTTATTTTTCATTTATTCTGTTTTACTTTATTTTAATCTCGGTATATAAAAAAATTATATATATATATATATATATATATATATATATATATATATATATAATATTTTTATCTCCAATCCATATCATCTCCCTTTCTCCATCATGGACCTAAGTGAAAATGAACAGTCCAGAAGGACTCTAGGGTCATATGCTAACCCCACTTCTGCTTCATATGGGAGTAGTATCTGTATACCCTCCATCGAAGTCAGTAGTTTTAAGTTGAATCCTCAGCTCATTATCATGGTGCAGCAAAATTGCCAGATGGCTATCCTTAATGGCATTGAACACCCAGTAGATGCTTCTTTTGGGCGTTCAACACCCAAAACAGCTCTTACTGGCTTTTTTCGCACCAGTGAGATTCCTTTTTGCTGTTTTATCCTGCTAATCCTTCTATAACTTTGTGAACTCAAGCAATTGCTATTTTACCTTGAAGATAATTGACATAAACCTGTAAAAATCAATTAATTAACAAATAAGCTTTGTAAATGGCTGGGTTGCCTCCCAGCAAGTGCTTCTTTATTGTTTTTAACTGGACTATTACTGAGCTTTAATCAAGTCTCAGTTTTGAGCATTCTCGCTCAAAATTGCTTTCAAGATAATGTTTAAATCTTTGTCCATTAACAATGAACTTTTTGTTAGAATCATTATCCTGAAGCTCCACGTATCCATATGGTGATACACTTGTAATCATATATGGACCTCTCCACCGGGATTTCAATTTTCCAGGGAATAATCTGAGCCTAGAATTAAATAGCAGAACTTTTTGCCCTGGCTCAAAGACTCTGGATGACAGTTTCTTATCATGCCATATTTTTGCTTTCTCTTTGTAAATTTTTGCATTCTCGAAAGCATTGAGTCTGAACTCCTCTAGCTCATTTAACTGGAGCAATCGTTTTTCTCCAGCTAACTTGGCATCAAGGTTTAGGAATCTGGTTGCCCAGTAGGCCTTATGTTCCAATTCCACTGGCAAGTGACAGGCTTTTCCATACACAAGCTGGTATAGAGAGGTCCCTATAGGAGTCTTGAATGCTGTTCTGTATGCCCACAGAGCATCATCCAAGCTTCTTGCTCAATCCCTTTTACGGTTAATCACAGTCTGTTCCAGGATTCTTTTAAGTTCTCTATTTGAGACTTTAGCTTGCCCATTTGTCTGTGGATGATATGGAGTGGCCACCCTGTGGCTAACTTCCATATCGAACCAAAGCAAAGTAAAGCTGTTTATTGCAGAAATGAGTGCTCCCATCACTGATTAGTACTCTAGGGATACCAAATCTGCTGAAGATGTGTTTCTGGAGAAATTTCAGCACTGTCTTAGTATCATTAGTGGGTGTTGCAATAGCTTCCACCTATTTGGATACATAATCCACTGCCACCAGAATATAAGTGTTTGAGTATGATGGTGGAAAAGGCCCCATGGAGTCAATACCCCATAATGTAAGTGTTGGAGGATCTTCTGTGCTTCTTATTTAGGCACACATCTACGGATTACTCCGTCTGCACATCTCTTGAAGAGATATGGTTCATCCCAAAGATAGTACTTTGCATCCGTGATCAATTTCTTTAATTGCTGCCTACTGTACTCTTTGGGTATGAATCTCACTTCCTTATAGTTTGCAATGTCTGCGAACCATGGCACTTCCTGGATGGCAAAGAGGTGCTCATCCAGAAAGTTTTCAGAGATCTCAGTAAGAGGGAGGGACGCCCCTTCTACTGGTTCTATTCGGGACAGGTGATCTGCTACTTGGTTCTCTGTCCCTTTTCTGTCTCTTATTTCTATATCAAACTCCTGCAGAAGCAACACCCATCTGATGAGTTTGGGTTTTGAATCCTGCTTTGTGAGTAGTTATTTAAGAGCAGCATGGTCAGTGTACACAATCACTTTTGATCTCACTAAATAATATCTAAACTTGTCAATGGCGTAAACCACTGCAAGTAACTCTTTTTCTGTAGTTGTGTAGTTCTTCTGTGCGTCATTTAAAACATGACTGGCATAGTAAATGACGTGCAGAAGCTTGTCATGCCTTTGTCCAAACACTGCACCAATGGCATGGTCACTGGCATCACACATCAGTTCAAATGGTAATGTCCAGTCTGGTGCAGAGATGACTGGTGCTATGACCAACTTAGCTTTCAGAGTCTCAAACGCCTGGAGACACTCCTTATCAAAGATAAATGGCATATCAGCAGCTAGCAGATTGCTTAGAGGTTTGGCAATTTTTGAAAAATCTTTTATAAACCTCATATAGAATCCTGTATGCTCCAGAAAGCTTCTGATTGCCTTAACATTGGCAGGTGGTGGTAATTTTTCAATTACCTCTACCTTAGCTTGATCCACCTCTATTCCCTTGTTCGAAATTTTGTGCCCAAGGACAATTCCTTCAGTCACAATAAAGTGACATTTTTCCCAGTTTAAAACCAGGTTAGTCTCTTGGCACCTCTTTAGAACAAGTGCTAGATGGTCAAGACAGGAGCTGAATGAGTCTCTAAACACTGAAAAGTCATCCATGAAGACTTCTAGAAATTTTTCCACCGTATCAGAGAAAATAGAGAGCATGCACCTTTGAAAGGTTGCAGGTGCATTGCACAAACCAAATGGCATTCTTCTGTATGCAAATACTCTAGATGGACATGTGAATGTTGTTTTCTCTTGATCCTGGGGATCTACTACAATTTGATTATAACCTAAATATCCATCCAGGAAGCAGTAGTATTCATGACCTGCTAATCTTTCTAGCATCTGGTCTTTGAATGGTAAAGGAAAATGGTCCTTTCTGGTAGCTGTATTGAGCCTTCTATAATCAATACACATACGCCACCCTGTAACTATTCTTGTAGGAACCAGTTCATTTTTTTCATTATGAACCACTGTCATGCCACCTTTCTTGGAGATGACTTGGACATGGCTTACCCAGGGGCTATCAGAAATAGGATAAATAATCCCAGCCTCTAGTAATTTAGTGACATCCTTCTGCACCACCTCCTTCAAGGCTGGATTCAGCCGCCTCTGTGGTTGAACCACTGGCTTAGCATCACCCTCCAATAGGATCTTGTGCATGCATCTGGCTGGGCTAATGCCCTTAAGATTACTGATGGACCACCCAAGAGCTATCTTGTGTGTCCTTAGCACGTGAATTGGTGCTTCCTCTTCCTGTGGCTCTAAGGTAGAGCTTATGATTACAGGGAAGGTATCACCTTCTCCCAGAAATGCATATTTCAGGGATGGTGGTAATGGTTTGAGCTCGAGTTTGGGAGGTTTTTCCTCTTCCTGAGGGATTTTCAGAGGTTTTATTATTCTCTCTGGTTCCTCTAGCTCAGGCTGAGCATCTTTAAAGATATCCTCTAGCTCTGATTCGAGGCTCTCAGTCATATTGACCTCTTTTACCAGAGAGTCAATAATATCAATACTCATGCAATCGTTTGGGGTATCTGGATGCTGCATAGCTTTGACAACATTCAACTTAAACTCATCCTCATTGACCCTCAGGGTCACTTTCCCTTTTTGGACGTCAATGAAGGTTCGTCCAGTTGCTAGGAAAGGTCTTTTTAGAATGAGAGTTGCACTCTTGTGCTCCTCCATTTCCAGCACCACAAAGTCAGTGGGAAAGGCAAATGGCCCAACCTTGACAATCATGTCTTCAATTACGCCTGATAGGTATTTAATGGAGCCATCAGCAAGTTGGAGACATATCCGGGTTGGTTTAACTTCATCAGTCAACCCAATCTTTTGGATAGTAGCTGCAGGTATTAGGTTAATACTTGCCCCAAGATCACATAGAGCTTACTTGGTACAAGTACCTTCTAATGTGCATGGTATCATAAAGCTTCCCAGATCTTTAAGCTTCTCAGGTAAGCCTTTTAGAATGACTGTACTACATTCTTCAGTGAGGTAAACTTTCTCAGTTTTCCTCCAATCCTTCTTATGACTTAAGATCTCTTTTATGAACTTAGCATAAGAGGGTATTTGCTTAAGTGCCTCTACAATCAGAATCTTTATCTCAAGAGTCCTGAGATAGTCTGCAAAGCAGGCAAATTGCTTATCCTGTTCTGCTTGGCGGAGTTTCTGAGGATAAGGCATTTTGGCTTTGTATTCCTTAACTTTCGTTGCTGCAGGTTTATTGCCTACAGCCGTGGGTTGAGAAGCCTTTTTAGAGGAGTTGCTATCAGCACTTATATGTGTCTGATCTCCCACTGGTGTTTGAATACCAGGGGTGGAAGCTGGAGTGGCATTAGACGCCAACTCCTTACCTATTTCTGGCGTCTGAACGTCAGAACTGAGCTTCCTTTGGGCGTTCAACGCCAGTTCCTTGCTTGTTTCTGGCGTTGGATGCCAGGACTGAGCATGGGTTGGGCGTTCAACGCCAGCTTTCCACCCATTTTCAGGCGTTTGAGCACCAAAATTATTCCTCTCTGGGCTCTGACTGTCCTCAGAGGGATTTTGGGTAGCAGTCTGTTCATTTCTTGGCTTCCTGCTGCCTTGAAATAAGGTATTTAATGTTTTTCCACTTCCTAATTGAACTGCTTGGCATTCTTCTGTTATTTGTTTTGATAATTGCTGTTCTGTTTGCTTCAACTGCACTTCCATATTCATATTAGCCATTCTTGTTTCTTGCAATATTTCCTTGAATTCAGCTAACTGTTTTGTAAGAAAATCTAATTGCTGATTGAATTCAATAGCTTGATCTGCAGGACTGAGTTCAGCAGTTACTATTTTAGCCTCTTCGTTGATGAAAGGTTTACTGCTTAGGTACAAATGCTGATTTCTGGCAACTATATCAATAAGCTCTTGAGCTTCTTCTATTGTCTTTGTCATGTGTATAGATCCACCAGCTGAGTGGTCTAGAGAAATCTGAGCTCTCTCTGTAAGCCCATAATTGAAGATGTCTAACTGCACCCACTCTGAAAATATTTCAGAGTGGCATTTTCTCAGCATCTCTCTGTATCTCTCCCAGGCATTATAAAGGGATTCATTATCTCCTTGTTTAAAGCCTTGGATGCTCAGCTTTAGCTGTGTCATCCATTTTGGAGGGAAGTATTGATTCAGGAATTTTTCTGACAGCTGTTTCCATGTCTTTATGCTAGCCTTAGGTTGGTTATTTAACCACCTCTTGGCTTGGTCTTTTACAGCAAATGGAAACAGTAATAGCCTGTAGACATCCTGATCTACTTCCTTATCATGTACTATGTCAGTAATTTGTAAAAACTGTGCCAGAAATTCTGTATGTTCTTCCTGTGGAAGACCGGAATACTGGCAACTTTGCTGCACCATGATAATGAGCTGAGGATTCAACTCAAAACTTCTAACTCCGATGGAGGGTGTTCATACCCTGGGTCGAGCTGTCCGACCGGGAATGTTCTACAGACAAAACGACCAACCTCTTCAGGTCAGGATAACCCGACCTCTTCTCAAAGAGCTCGGCCAAGTCACAGGAAAGCCCAACAAAGGGCCCAAATAGAGGAACACGTCCCAAATCCAAGGGCAGCCTAAGTCCGTAGAGATAAAGGCGGTTCCCTTGAAGATAAGATGACCTCACTTGAAGATAAGATAAGATAACAAACTTATCTTATCTAAGAAGGTCATTCTACGCTATTATAAATACATTGGAGCACCCAAGTATAACTTATACTCTGATTCTACTCAATACTTGCTTAATACCCTTGCTAACTTAAGCATCAGAATCCCTTGCAGGTACCCCTACCCTTCGGGGACGAAGGATCAGCACCATCACAAAGTCGGATACAACAGCCCCGACCAGCACAGAAGATCTCGTCCGAGATCGACCTACAGTTTCAGGTAACACCCGGAACACTGGCGCCATTATCGGGGACCCGAAAGTCATCCCATTACCATAGCGGACGATCATGACAACGATCACACCTCAGATCTAGAAGAAAGAATGCCGCATAAAAACGCGGAATCCACACCAAAAGATGCTCCCCAAATCAACAATAAGAACTCCCCAAATGAGGGAGCCCTGGATGCATTTCAAGATCGGTTAAAACAACTTGAAGAAGACGCTCTATGTCAACAAGAGGTCGAAAAGGCTCTACAAAGAGAAATAAGGCGACGCCGGGAATTGGAGAACAAACTCCTAAAACTTGAAGCCGATGTCAAGACTAAAGCCAGCCGATCCACTCCCAAAGATAGCACCCGCAAGAAGCAAGATCCATTCACCAAGGAGATCATGAAGACAAGAATGCCAAAAGACTTTAAACTCCCAGACATGATCTTGTACGACAGCACTACGGATCCCAGCCATCATCTCAGCAACTTCAGGAGCAGAATTTATCTCACCGACGCCTCAGATGCAGTTTGTTACAAAGCCTTTCCAACTACTTTAACAAAAACAACAATTAGATGGTTCGATAACCTCCCTCCTAGATCCATCTCGAGTTTCGACGACATGGCCAAGAAATTTCTGGCCAGATTCTCCATCCAAAAGGACAAAGCTAAACATGCGCCGAGCTTACTGGGAATCAGACAAAGAGAAGGTTGCGCAACTACATGGAGAGATTCAACAAGACATGCATGGATATACAAAACCTGCCAACAGAAGCCGCTATCGTGGGCCTCATTAATGGCCTGCAAGAAGGGCCTTTTAGTCAATCTATATCAAAGAAGTACCCCACGTCTCTAAACGAGGTGCAGGAACGAGCGGAAAAGTACATCAACATGGAAGAAAACTCCCGATTAGGAGAGACCTCAAAGGCTGGGTTCACCTCTTGGGATAAAGACAAAGATTCCAGAAAGAAGGAAGATCACCATGGAGAGAAAATAAAAAAATATCACAATTACACCCCCTCTTCGGGTGTCTCTTGTGGATGTCTACAGAGAGGTTTGCAACACAGAAAAACTACCACCAACTCGACCACTTAAAGGCAAAAAAGGAGGAGGAAACCGGGCTGAATATTGTGAATACCATCGGATCCGCGAGCACTCCACCAATGAGTGTTTTGACTTAAAAATATCATAGAAAAGCTAGATCAATACCTGGCCACCCATGATGATGAACAAAGGAAAAGAAGAAGAACAGAAGATGTCGGACCAACTGTGCGATCATCCCGGACGCCAGAAAGATATGTCTACATGATACACGGCGGATTCGCCAGGGGAGGAATCTCCAAATCATCCCGCAAAAGACGTCTCAAAGACGTATATCACGTCGCAGAAAAGGTGGAAGCACCCGACATCCCGGCGATCACTTTTACCAAGGAAGACGCATCGGGCGTCGCGTCAGGGCATGACGATCCCATGGTCATCACTATTACACTGACAAACACGAATCTTCACCACACGTTGATAGACCATGGGAGCTCTGCCGATATCTTATTCAAAACCGCTTTCGACAAACTCGGCTTGGAAGAAAAAGAACTCAAAGCATATCCGGACAGCCTGTTCGGGCTAGGAGATACCCCAGTTCAACCGATGGGATACATCTCGCTCCACAAAACTTTTGGAAAAGGAAGTTAGTCAAGAACACTCAAAATAGATTACATCATCATCAACGTAAGCTCAGCCTACAATGCCCTAATAGGTCGGGCAACGTTAAATCAGCTCGGCGCAATAGTCTCAACTCCGCATCTATGCATGAAGTTCCCAACTGCAGGTGGAATAGCCACAGTAAAGGCAGATAAGAAGATGGCGCGCCGCTGTTACAACGAAAGTCTAAACCTCAGAGGCAGAAGAAGAGAAGAATTCCACACAATCAAGCTCGGTGGAGTTCGGTGGCGGGAGGAGCTCCGCCCACAACCTGAAGGAGAAATAGAGAAAATCCAGATCGGGAACACCCCGGACCAAACAACCAACATCGGCACACTCCTAAAAGGGGACATAAAAGAATCAATCATACAGTTCCTATGCGACAACGCCGACCTCTTTGCGTGGAAGGCCGCAGACATGCCAGGCATCGATCCCAAACTAATGTGCCACAAGCAAGAAGTCTACCCAGGATCTCGGCCGGTTCAACAAAGGCGCAGAAAGCTAGGACTAGAATGCTCTCAAGCGGTGGAAGAACAGGTACGAGCTCTACTGGAGGCAGGCTTCATAAGAGAAGTCAAATACCCGCTATGGCTTGCTAATGTCGTTTTGGTAAAAAAGTCAAATGGGGAGTGGAGAATGTGCACCGACTATACCGATCTCAACAAAGCTTTCCCGAAAGATCCTTATCTGCTCCCAAACATTGACGCACTGGTAGATGCCTCCTCCGGATACAAATACCTCTCCTTTATGGACGCGTACTCGGGATATAACCAAATCCCAATGTACCCACCCGACCAAGAAAAAACCTCTTTCTTAACCCCAAAGGCAAATTACTGCTACATTGTTATGCCCTTCGATCTCAAAAATGCAGTAGCCACTTACCAAAGATTAATGAAAAAAGTTTTTTCGGATCACATCGGAAAGATCATGGAGGTCTACGTAGACGACATGCTAGTGAAGACGCAAAACGAAGAGATGTTATTATTCGACCTTACACAAGTATTCAATACCATAAGACGACAGGGCATGCGACTCAATCCCACGAAATGTACCTTCGCAGTGGAAGCTGGTAAAATTCTTGGGTTTTATGATCACACAGAGAGGAATCGAGGCAAACCCAGACAAGTGTAGGGCCGTACTCGACATGAAAAGTCCGACTTGTATCAAAGAGGTACAACAACTCAACGGGCGGTTGGCAGCCTTGTCCAGATTCCTGGCTGGATCAGCAATAAGATCTTTCCCATTCTACGCCTCTCTAAGGAAGGGAAAGGAGTTTGAATGGACAGCTGAATGCGAGCAAGCCTTCCAAGACTTCAAAAAATTTCTGGGATGGCCACCTATATTAAGTTGGCCACGGGAAGGAGAACCACTCATCTTGTACCTCGCAGTGGGAAATCGGGCAATAGCCTTAGCACTAGTCCGAGAAGACAACAGTGGGGAACAACCCATATACTTTATCAGCAAAGCGTTACAAGGGTCCGAGCAGAACTACCAGAAAATAGAAAAGTTCGCTTACGCTCTCATAATAACATCTCGACGACTTCGCCCATATTTCCAGTCTCACACCATTAAAGTTCGGACCAACCAGCCCATAAAAGGAATCTTACAGGAAACAGACTTGGCAGGCAGAATCTTGCAGTGGGTAGTCGAGTTGTCCGAATTTGACCTTCAATACGAAGCTTGGACGGCCATCAAATCTCAATATCTAGCCGACTTCATTGCGGAATTTACAGACACACCGGAAATTCCCGCAGAATGGAATCTATATGTGGACGGCTGATAAACCACTATTTTATGGTTTATACTGTGTTTTATTGAGTGGTTTTATCAAGATTTTCACCCACTTATTCATATGATTTGCATGTATTTACAATTCCTTCCTAAAAATATCCTATGATTAATAACTTTCTTCTTAAGGACCTTTTTGTTGTATATTTTTATCTTCCTTACAATTCGATGCTGTGATCTGTATGTTAAGTGTTTCAGGCTTCATAAGGCAGGAATGGCATAAGGAATGAAGAGGAAGCATGCAAAAATGGAAGGAACACAAGGAATTGAGGAGATGACCAGTGAAAAGTCACGCGGTCGCATGGCTCACTCGACCGCGCAAAATAGAAGGAATTACCATGACGCTCTCGCATGCCTGATGCGACCGCGCGGATTGGAAGCTGCACGAACGACGCGAAAGCGTGGATGACGCGCACGCGTGGTATGAGAAATGCTAAGTGACGCGAACGCGTGGATGACGCGGACGTGTGATGAGCGCGATTTGCAGAATTACAGAAGTCACTGGTACAGATTTCGGGCCGCATTTCAACCCAGTTTTTGGCCCAGAAACACAGATTAAAGTCCAGAAACATGCAGAGACTCAGGATCATCAATTCATATTAGACCATAATTCATAATTTTAGGTTTTTAGATGTAGTTTTTAGAGAGAGAGGTTCTCTCCTCTCTCTTAGGATTTAGGATTAGGATTCCTCTTAAAGGATTTAGGATTTCAACTCTTCATCAGGTTCAATATTCCTTTTACTTTATATTTCTCTTTTACTTTTCAGATACTTTAATGCTTGTATTACATATGTTGCCGATTTGGCTTATGAGCCATTCATGTTAGGATTTTCTTTATTTAATATAAATTGAGGTATTTCAGACTTATATGTTATGGATGCTTTAGCTTTATCCAATTTATTTTCATTCGAGTAGATTTTCTTCCCTTTTGGCTTTGGTTGATCAATTGGTAACTCTTGAGTTATCAAACTCATTGTTGACTGAAAATTGGAATTCTTCAGGAATTAATTCGAGTTTCAATAACTCTAGCCTTTCCCAAGGAAAGACTAGGACCTGAGAAATCAAAATTAATTCATCCACTTGACTTACCTTCATAGTTAGAAGTTGACTTATTGGGAGAAAAATCCAATTCTCATCACAATTGATAAGGATAACCGGGATAGGACCTCCAGTTCTCATACCTTGCCATAAGCTTTATTAGTTATTATTTTAACGACTTGTTATTTTACATTACTTGTTCAACCCTTTTCAAAACCCCAAAATATACTTTTCCATAACCAATAATAATTCATACTTCCCTGCAATTCCTTGAGAAGATGACCCGAGGTTTAAATACTCGGTTATCAATTTTAAATGGGTTTGTTACTTGTGACAACCAAAATGTTTGTACGAAGGGATTTTCTATTGGTTTAGAATCTATACTCACAACGCGACTATATTTTTACAAAATTCTTTACTAGCAAAAATCCCAACGTCAAAATGGCGCCGTTGCCGGGGAGTTGCAAACGTGTGCCTTATTATTGGTTATTGTAAATATTTTTCAAAACAAAAAAAATATATCTTATCTTATTTTAAAAAAAAAAATCAAATTTTTTTCAAAATATTTTCTTTTTATTAATTTGTGTTTTTATTTTCTCTTACTACCATGAACTCTCACCCCTTTGGCTATGAGTCTGGTTACAACTATGTTGCAGGAAGAGGAAGCTATAACAGGAATATGCATCAAGGTTAAAGCAACCAAAGATGGACGGAGCCAAGAGGATCTGATCAACCCTTTAAGCAACAACACCTTCCAAGATATCATGGACGAAGACCATTTTATAATGCATACCAAGATGATAGATATGGTGGACCCCCTTGTAGTTACCAACAAGCCCCATCATATGCCAATGAACCACCTCCTCAACATAGCTTTGAACCACCACACTCACAAGCCCCTCTCCACCATTCACCTCCATATGACCCCAACCCTTGTCCACCACACCAACCACCATATGAACCATACCCAGAACCACCACCTTAATATACACCATCTCCATATCCTTATCAAGAGGAACCACCTCCGTGTTATGAACCTTTTCTCCCAACAAATGAACCCTCCTATCCACCCCAAACCTCCATGGAGAAAGCATTTGACGATCTAAACTCTGCTATACAAGCTCTCGCCGCCCAAATTAGAACACCAAATACCCCTAGTATTCAACCCTCAAGCTCCAATGCACTTCCATCTTAACCACATAATGATCCACCCATCCCATCACCACTATCCATGGAAGAGCACCAACATCCATCAATCCAAGAGCAACATGATCCCACTGATACTATTGACATGAAACAACAGAGAGAGGATCATCTTCGCGAATCCATACTTCATAAGGAGCTAGAGGAGGCACTAAAGGTGAAGGTAGTAGAGACCCTTGAAGTTGACAGCGCGATTGAAGAACTAGTGAAAGAAGACAACAAGGAGGATTTTGTACTTGAAGGTGAAGAAATAGTCGAGCAGGAAATCATCAAGGATGAATACGATTTCATACTTAAACACCTGGATCAAGCAATAAATCGATTACCTTTCCGATGTTCGGACATTCAAGGAACCCCCATGGCTTCATGTGGAGAATCTACTGAAGAACGTAGCAGGAAGGAGAAGTTAGGCACTCCGGTGGATAGTGAGCAGCACGATTTGGTATTGGAACAAGTGGAGGAAGCCAGAATTCTTGAAGAAAAAGAGGAGGCAGTGATTGAAGACTTAGGAGATGCTGAACCTCCATGGGAAAGTCAAGTTATAGAGCCTCCTTCAAAGACGTTTGAAACTGATGTTGAGGAGGGTGTACAACCTCCAAGGCATCTCATGGTTGAAGACTTTGAAGGGGATGATTAAGAGATGGATTCAATCATTGATGAATTCTTATCTACATTTGAATCCTCTTCCATTGGACTTGATATGGAGTTTAAAGAAGAAGAAGCACAACCTCCCATGCCCTTGGTAAACAATGAAGAAGAGATTGAATTTGAAGAAAGCCACCAAGAGGAAGAGGTTGAAATTGACGAAGCTTACAAAGAGGTGGAAGTTGTTAGAGAAGAGCACAAGGGAGTGGAGCTTGCAAATTCATTAGAAATATCTCTCCCAAGACCATTACCGTCCAACACAATGTTCAAGTGGGTAAAATTCCTATCCTTATCCTTTACTTTCCCACTTGAATATGGGCTACTAGAGACGAATGGTCAGCTTAGAGCTCTTTGTGGCATTAAGAGTAAGAGGAAGATGGTCAGTGGCAAGAATTATCCTGCAAAGTTCATTATGGTTGGAAGCTTTAAGTTTAAATGCAAAGGTTGGTGTACAGCTCAACTGAATGGGTCTAAGAAGTTGTTTGGCCGCTTTAGTGAGAATTCAAACTGCTTGCCACCCGGATGGAATCATGAGAATCAACTTGAAGATGGGTGTAGAAACAAGATTTGGGATCCAGGAATATATGAGGATCAATTTTGGGAGCTCAAAGCTTGTGAATAACTCCATCAAAGCTTCAGGAATTTACTTAGTATAGATAGAGCTTATTGGAAGACCAAGCATTGGTGGAAGTTTCAAGATGAGTTCAAGCATAAGCCACCATGACAAAGAGCTCGCCAAATGTCCAACTTAAGGACTTTAACTAAAAGTGCTAGGTGGGAGACAACCCACCATAGTATGATCGTTCCCTTTTTAGTTTTAATTATAGTCTATTTTGTTTGTTTTTGAGTTTTGATTGAACCTGGAATCATGCATATTTGCATAGCATTCATATTAAGCATTGCATTCTACATACTGCATTAAAAAAAAATTCGCACGCGACGCGTCCGCGTCGCAGGTGCTTTAGGGAGAAACGAAAAGTGAACAGATAGTCCCGCGAGAGCGTGGCTGGAGGTGTGCCTTTGGCACAAATTTGACCCATGCGCCCGCATCGCTGACGCGTCCGCGTCATGTGGGAAAAATGCCTCACACGCGTCCGCGTCACCCACGCGAACGCGTGCCCTGGAAATCGACGTAAAAAGGGTGTATGGCCGAAAGTTGAGCTGGATCGTGGCTGGACTCGTGCTAGAAGCACAAGCCTTACCACGCGGACGCATGGCTGACGCGTCCGCGTCAGATCCCTATAATGGCCACTCACGCGATCGCGTCGACCACGCGACCACGTCACCTTGGAATTTGGCAATAATGAATTTTGAACAGAGAGTTGTGCGAACGCGAGGCTGCCCTCGTGCCAGTTGCACAAAATGCGTCACGCGTCGCGTGACCGATGCGACCGCGTCGATTAATTTAAATGCAAGTCACGCGACCGCGTCCCCCACGCGTCCGCGTCGCTTGTTCCGCACAACTTATCCAGGGCAGCCAAATATCTTATCTTTTCTTCCCTACATCTAATTCTTTTCTTTCCTTCTTATTTCTTTTCTTCTTTCTTCTTCCTTTTCTTACTTTCTTCTTCTCATCCTTCTTCACTTCTATTTAATTTATTTGCATAGTTTCATTCATTGCATTATCTTCATTGGTGTTAGAAATTTATTTATTTTACTTGTGGATTATTCAAAGAATTGTTTGACAATTATATAATTTTTTTAAAAAGGTTTCTTGCATGTTCAACTGAATACTTTCAATAACTTATTTACCATGCATGCTATGTATTTGTGAAAAAGCCCGTATGGCATCATGCACTACTTTCATGTTATCCTACTGGTGGTCGAAATTGTGATCCATATTCTTTAAGTTGTACTCCTTGTAAAATTATGGAATTTGAAATTGGCACGAGTGAACACAACTCCGTTCAACTAACCAGCAAGTGTACTGGGTCGTCCAAGTAATAAACCTTACGTGAGTAAGGGTCGATCCCACAGAGATTGTTGGTATGAAGCAAGCTATGGTCACCTTGTAAATCTTAGTTAGGCAGATAAAATTGGGTTATGGTTTCAAAAATTAATAAAAAGAAGAAATAATAAAAGGGATAGAATACTTATGCAGATTCATTGGTGGGAATTTCAGATAAGCGAATGGAGAGACTGTATGGCTCAAGGACGCCTACTTTCCTACTGCTTCAACTCAATCCTTCTTACTCCTTTCCATGGCAAGCTGTATGTAGGGCATCACTATCATCAATGGCTACTTTTAATCCTCTCGGGAAAATGGTCCTATGCGCTGTCACTGCACGGCTAATCGTCTGGAGGCATCACCCTTGGTTGATAGCTACATCCCATCCTCTCAGTGAAAATGGTCCAAATGCTCTGTCATAGCACGGCTAATCATCTGTCGGTTCTCAATCAGGTTGGAATAGAATCCATTGATCCTTTTGCGTTTGTCATCACGCCTAGCCTTCAGGAGTTTGAAGCTCGTCACAGTCATTCAATACCGGAATCATACTCGGAATACCACAGACAAGGTTAGACTTTCCGGATCCCCATGAATGCCGCCATCTATCTAGCTTATACCACGAAGATTTTGTTGGGGAATCTAAGAGATATGCGCCCGGCCTAAGGTAGAACGGAAGTGGTTGTCAGTCACGCGCGTTCATAGTTGAGAATGATGATGAGTGTCACGGATCATCATATTCATCAAAGTGTTGTGCAACGTATATCTTGGAATAAGAATAAAAGAGAATTGAATAGAAAGTAATAGTAATTGTATTGAAACTTGAGGTAAAGCAGAGCTCCACACCCTTAATCTATGGTGTGCAGAAACTCCACCGTTGAAAATACATAAGTGAAAGGTTCAGGCATGGCCGAATGGCCAGCCCCCTAAATGTGATCACAAGATTCAAAATACAATCCAGGATGATAATATGATAGTAAAAAGTTCTATTTATAATAAACTAGCTCCTAGGGTTTACATGAGTAAGTAATTGATGCATAAATCCACTTCCGGGGCCCACTTGGTGTATGTTTGGGCTGAGCTTGATCTATCCACGAGCTGAGGCTTTTATTGGAGTTGAGCTCCGAGTTATGACGTGTTTTGGGCGTTCAACTCCGGATCATGACGTTTTTCTGGCGTTTAACTCCAGACAGCAGCATGTACTTGGCGCTCAACGCCAAGTTACGTCGTCAAATTCCGAATAAAGTATGGACTATTATATATTGCTGGAAAGCTCTAGATGTCTACTTTCCATCGCTGTTGAGAGCGCGCCATTTGGAGTTCTGTAGCTCCAGAAAATCCATTTTGAGTGCAGGGAGGTCAGATTCCAACAGCATCAGCAGTCCTTTTTGTCAGCCTTTTTCAGAGTTTTGCTCAAGTCCCTCAATTTCAGCCAGAAATTACCTGAAATCACAGAAAAATACACAAACTCATAGTAAAGTCCAGAAATGTGAATTTAACATAAAAACTAATGAAAACATCCCTAAAAGTAGCTTGAACTTACTAAAAACTACCTATAAAAAATGCCAAAAAGCATATAAATTATCCGCTCATCACCTACTACTCTAATACCTGTTTTTCACAAAACCCTTTCCACATTTTATTTTTAATTATAATTGTCAATAGAAATGTGATTGTCGGTTTGTTATGAGTAATAATACATTTTTAATCTTTGATGCTTGATCTATGCTACTCATGCCCTTGCCGGCATGCTAATAAACATCTTGCATCCAATACTCCCCATGCCTTGCTATATTTCCATTGATGAACTGATCACATGGAATCGTGACCATGTCTTTCATTCACTATTTTCCTTACCTGGCATGATTATTGGTGCACGAATTTGTAATCCGCACAACTAACCAGCAAGTGCACTGGGTCGTCCAAGTAATACCTTACGTGAGTAAGGGTCGATCCCACGGAGACTATTGGTTTGAAGCAAGCTATATTTATTTTATTATTCTTAGTCAGGAGGCCAATAGGATTAAAAGTGAAATTACTAGATTTGATTATAAAAATAAAAGAGAATAACAGTGTTACTTGTTGTGCAGTAATGAGAAATATGTTGGAGTTTTGGAGATGCTTTGTCCTTTGAACTTCAACTCTTCCTTGAATTCCTTCAACACACGAAAAGTCCCTTCCATGGCAAGCTCTATGTAGGGTGTCACCGTTGTCAATGGCTACCTCCCATCCTCTCAGTGAAAACATTCCTATGCTCTGTCACAGCACGGCTAATCATCTGTCGGTTCTCAATCGGGTTGGAATAGAATCCATTGATTCTTTTACGTCTGTCACTAACGCCCAGCCTTCAGGAGTTTGAAGCTCGTCACAGTCATTCAATCCCAGAATCCTACTCGGAATACCACAGACAAGGTTTAGACTTTCCGGATTCTCATGAATGCCGCCATCAATCCGGCTTATACCACGAAGATTCTGCGTAATGAATCTAAGAGATACTCATTCAGTCTGATGTAGAACGGAGGTGGTTGTCAGGCATACGTTCATGGTTTGGGGAAGGTGATGGGTGTCACGGATCATCACCTTCTCCATAATTAAGCGCGAATGAACATCTTAGATAAGAACAAGCGTGTTTGAATGGAAAATAAAGGAATTGTATTAATTCATCGAGACGCTGCAGAGCTCCTCACCCCCAACAATGGAGTTTAGAGACTCATGCCGTCAAAAAGTATGTAATTCAGATCTGAAAATGTCATGAGGTACAGAATAATTCTCTAAAAGTTGTTTAAATAGTAAACTAGTAACCTAGGTTTACAGAATATGAGTAAACTAAGATAATTGGTGCAGAAATCCACTTCTGGGGCCCACTTGGTGTGTGCTGGGGCTGAGACTAAAGCTATCCACGAGTAGAGGCTTTTCTTGGAGTTAAACTCCAAGTTATGACGTGTTTTGGGCGTTCAACTCCGGATCATGACGTGTTTCTGGCGTTTAACTCCAGACAGCAGCATGTACTTAGCGTTCAACGCCAAGTTACGTCGTCTATCTTCGCGCAAAGTATGGACTATTATATATTGCTGGAAAGCCCTGGATGTCTACTTTCCAACGCCGTTGAGAGAGCGCCGATTGGACACCTGTAGCTCCAGAAAATCCATTTCGAGTGCAGAGAGGTCAGGATCCAACAGCATCAGCAGTCCTTTTTCAGCCTAAGTCAGATTTTTGCTCAGCTTCCTCAATTTCAGCCAGAAAATACCTGAAATCACAGAAAAATACACACACTCATAGTAAAGTCCAGAAATATGATTTTTGCCTAAAAACTAATAAAATTTAACTAAAAACTAATTAAAACATACTAAAATCTACATGAAATTATCCCCAAAAAGCGTATAAAATATCCGCTCATCACAACACCAAACTTAAACTGTTGCTTGTCCTCAAGCAACTAGATAAATAAAATAGGATGAAAAGAAATTAAGAAACAATAATATCTCAGAGTTTCAAGTGAAGCTCAGATTCTAATTAGATGAGCGGGGCTAGTAGCTTTTTGCTTCTGAACAGTTTTGGCATCTCACTTTATCCTTTGAAATTCAGAATGGTTGGCATCCATAAGAACTCAGAATTCAGATAGTATTATTGATTCTCCTAGTTTAGTATGTTGATTCTTGAACACAGCTACTTTATGAGTCTTGGCCGTGGCCCTAAGCACTTTGTTTTCCAGTATTACCACCGGATACATAAATGCCACAGACACATAATTGGGTGAACCTTTTCAGATTGTGACTCAGCTTTGCTAGAGTCCCCAATTAGAGGTGTCCAGAGTTCTTAAGCACACTCTTTTGCTTTGGATCACGACTTTAACCACTCAGTCTCAAGCTCTTCACTTGGACCTGCATGCCACAAGCACATGGTTAGGGACAGCTTGATTTAGCCGCTTAGGCTTGGATTTATTTCCTTGGGCCCTCCTATCCATTAATGCTCAAAACCTTGGATCCTTTTCACCCTTGTCTTTTGGTTTTAAGGGCTGTTTGGCTTTTATTCCTTTTGATCCAAATATTATTTTTTTTTTCGCAAGAAATTTTTTTTTTCACTGCTTTTTCTTGCTTCAAGAATCAATTTCATGATTTTTCAGATCATCAATAACATTTCTCTTGTTCATTATTCTTTCAGGAGCCAACAATTTTAACATTCATAAAATTCAATATCAAAAATATGCACTGTTCAAGCATTCATTCAGAAGACAAAAAGTATTGCCACCACATATAAATAATTAGAATTTTCCTTATTAAGAACTCGAAAAAATTAAATTGCCTCTTTATTCTACAAATCTACTATTTTATTCATGTTTGGTGATGATGAGAAAAATAAGTTATAACTTAATTGGAAATAAAGCCAAAATAGATATGCTAATTACTACTACTCCTATATAACTTCTAAGGTAAAATCCTATAATAATACTATCACAGAGTTAAAGCTAGAATTAGAACTTAACAACCTGTATTTTGGGAAGTGGATGTTCCTCTAGTCTGTGGGGTGCCTTCAAGAATTAATTTCTGACGCTTCAGCTCCCTTAAGTTCACATCCTTGCTCTTCCTGTTCTCTTAGGTGCCATGATCTTAATGAGTTTTAACTCAGTGATCATGGCAAATCACACCAAGACTTAGAGGTTTGAATTGGATTGGAAAAAGATTTGTGTTTATGAATTAAGATACATTTGATATTTTTGAAAAAGGGATTTTAGAAATTAGGGTTCTTAGAAAACTAATTTGATTTTTAAGAATGACATTTTGAAACATGTTTATGCAAGAAATCATGAATTGAAACATAAAAATTTAGAAAAATTGTAAAGAAAAACGAATTTTACCTCCTCCCCACCATCCTGGCGTTAAACGCCCAAACAATGCATGTTTTGGGCGTTTAACGCCCAAACGTTGCTTCTCTTGGGCGTTCAACGCCCAGCTGATGCATCTTTCTGGCGTTGAACGCCAGGAAGTCCTTTGTCACTGGGCGTTTTTCTGAACGCCCAGGATGCTGTCAATCTGGCGTTAAACGCCCACCTTTCTGGCGTTTAACGCCCAGAAGATGCTCCTTTCTGGCGTTTAACGCCCAGATGGCTACCCTTACTGGCGTTGAACGCCCAGTGGGTGCTTCTTTTGGGCGTTCAACGCCCAAAATGTTTCTTACTGGCTTTTTCACGCCAGGGAGCTTCCAATTTCCCTTGTAACTCTGTGAATCCAATCAATTGCTATTTTACCTTGAAGATACTTTGACATATACCTGTAAAAATCAATTAATTAATCAATACGAATAAAATTAAATTTTGTGATTGGCTGGGTTGCCTCCCAGCAAGCGCTTCTTTAATGTCATTAGCTGGACTATTACTGAGTTTTAATCAAGTCTCAGCTTTGAGCATTCTTGCTCAAAATTGCCTTCAAGATAATGTTTGACTCTTTGTCCATTAACAATGAACTTTTTGTTAGAGTCATTATCCTGAAGCTCTATGTATCCATATGGTGATAAGTTTGTAATGACATATGGACCTCTCCACCGGGATTTTAATTTCCCGGGGAATAATTTGAGCCTAGAATTAAATAACAGAACTTTCTGCCCCGGCTCAAAGACTCTGGATGACAATTTCTTATCATGCCATTTTTTCGCTTTCTCTTTGTAAATCTTTGCATTTTCGAAAGCATTGAGTCTAAATTCCTCTAGCTCATTTAACTGGAGCAATCGTTTTTTCTCCGGCTAACTTGGCATCAAGGTTTAGGAATCTGGTTGCCCAATAGGCCTTGTGTTCCAGTTCTACTGGCAAGTGACATGCCTTTCCATACACAAGTGGAGAGGTCCCTATGGGGGTCTTGAATGCTGTTCTATATGCCCACAGCATCATCCAAGCTTTTTGCCCAATCCTTTCTACGGTTAATTACTGTCCGTTCCAGGATTCTTTTGAGTTCTCTATTTGAGACTTCAGCTTGCCCATAGTTTGTGGATGATATGGAGTAGCTACCCTGTGGCTAACTCCATAACGAACCAGAGCAGCATAAAGCTGTTTATTGCAGAAATGAGTGCCCCCATCACTAATTAACACTCTAGGGATACCAAATCTGCTGAAGATGTGTTTCTGAAGGAATTTTAACACTGTTTTAGTGTCATTGGTGGGTGTTGCAATAGCCTCCACCCACTTGGATACATAATCCACTGCCACCAGAATATAAGTGTTGGTATGATGTGGAAGGGTCCCATGAAGTCAATGCCCCATACATCAAACAACTCAATCTCCAAGATCCCTTGCTGAGGCATGGCGTAACTGTGAGGTAGATTGCCAGATCTTTGGCAACTGTCACAATTAAGTACATACACTCGGGAGTCTTTATAGAGAGTAGGCCAGTAGAAGCCACTTTGGAGGACTCTTGTGGCTGTTCGCTCACTTCCAAAATGTCCTCCATACTGTGATCCATGGCAATGCCATAGGATCTTCTGTGCTTCTTCCTTAGGCACACATCTACGGATTACTCCGTCTGCACATCTCTTAAAGAGATACGACTCATCCAAAGATAATGTAGGCCAGTAAAGCCACTTTGGAGGACTCTTGTGGCTGTTCGCTCACTTCCAAAATGTCCTCCATACTGGTGATCCATGGCAATGCCATAGGATCTTCTGTGCTTCTTCCTTAGGCACACATCTACGGATTACTCCGTCTGCACATCTCTTAAAGAGATACGACTCATCCCAAAGATAATACTTTGCATCCGTGATCAGCTTCTTTATTTGCTGTCTACTGTACTCTTTAGGTATAAATCTCACTGCCTTGTAGTTTGCAATGTCTGCAAACCATGGCACTTCCTGGATGGCAAAGATTGCTCATCCGGAAAGGTTCCGATCTCAGTGAGAGGGAGGGACGCCCCTTCTACTGTTCTATTCGGGACAGTGGTCTGCTACCTGATTCTCTGTCCCTTTTCTGTCTCTTATTTCTATATCAAACTCTTGCAGAAGCAACACCCATCTTATATCTGGGTTTTGAATCCTGCTTTGTGAGTAGATTTAAGAGCAGCATGATCATGTACACAATCACCTTTGATCCTACTAAATAAGATCTGAATTTGTCATGGCGTAACCACTGCAATAGCTCTTTTTCTGTGGTTGTGTAATTCTTCTGAGCGTCATTTAGAACACGACTGGCATAGTAATGACGTGCAAAGCTGTCATGCCTTTGTCCCAACACTGCACCAATGGCAGGTCACACTGCATCACACATTAGTTTCAATGTAATGCCCATTTGGTGCAGAGATGATTGGTGCTAGCCAATTTAGCTTTCAGGGTCTCAAATGCCTGCAGACCTCTTTATCAAAGATAATGGCGTGTCAGCAGCTAGCAGGTTTGCTTAGAGCTTGGCGATTTTTGAAAAATCCTTATAAACCTCCTATAGATCCTGCATGCCCCAGAAAGCTTCTGATTGCCTTAACATTGGTGGGTGGTGGTAATTTTCAATTACTTCAACTTTAGCTTGATCCACCTCTATTCCCTTGTTCAGATTTTGTGCCCAGGACAATTCCTTCAGTCACCAGAAAGTGACACTTTTCCCAGTTTAAAACCAGGTTGGTCTCTTGGCATCTCTTTAGAACAGTGCTAAATGGTTAAGGCAGGAGCTGAATGAGTCTCCAAACACTGAAAAGTCATCCATGAAGACTTCCAGGAATTTTTCCACCATATCAAGAAAATTGAGAGCATGCACCTCTGAAAGGTTGCAGGTGCATTGCCAGGCCAAATGGCATCCTTCTGTATGCAAATACTCCAGATGGGCAGGTGAATGCCGTTTTCCCTCCTGATCCTGGGATCTACTGCAATTGATTATAACCTGAATATCCATCCAGGAAGCAGTAGTATTATGACCTGCTAGTCTTTCTAGCATTTGGTCTATGAATGGTAAAGGAAAATGATCCTTTCTGGTGGCTGTATTGAGCCTTCTATATCATACACATACGCCACCCTGTAACTGTTCTTGTAGGAACCAGTTCATTTTTTCTTATGAACCACTGTCATGCCACCTTTCTTAGGGACGACTTGGACAGGGCTCACCCAGGGCTGTCAGAAATAGGATAAATAATCCCAGCCTCTAGTAACTTAGTGACCTCTTTCTGCACCACTTCCTCATGGCTGGGTTTAGCCGCCTTTGTGGTTGAACCACTGGCTTGGCGTCACCCTCCAGTAAGATCTTGTGCATGCATCTAGCTGGGCTAATGCCCTTAAGATCACTGATGGACCACCCAAGAGCTGTCTTGTGTGTCCTTAGCACTTGAATTAGTGCTTCCTCTTCCTGTGGCTCTAAGGTAGAGCTATGATTACAGGAAGGTATCACCTTCTCCCAGAATGCATATTTCAGGGATGGGTAATGTTTGAGCTCGGGTTTAGGAGGTTTCTCCTCCTCCTGAGGGATTTTCAGAGGTTCTACTATTCTCTCTGATTCCTCCAGGTCAGGCTGAACATCTTTAAATATGTCCTCTAGCTCTGAGTCGAGACTCTCAGCCATATTGACCTCTCTTACCAGAGAGTCAATAATATCAACACTCATGCAGTCATTTGGGGTGTCTGGATGTTGCATGGCTTTGACAACATTCAACTTGAACTCCTCCTCATTGACTCTCAAGGTTACTTCCCCTTTTTGGATGTCAATGAGGGTTCGGCCAGTTGCTAGGAAAGGTCTCCCTAGAATGAGAGTTGCACTCTTGTGCTCCTCCATTTCCAGCACCACAAAGTCAGTAGGAAAGGCAAATGGCCCAACCTTGACAATCATGTCCTCAATCACACCTGATGGGTATTTAATGGAGCCATCAGCAAGTTGAAGGCATATCCTGGTTGGTTTGATTTCTTCAGTTAAACCAAGCTTTCTGATAGTAGATGCAGGTATTAGGTTGATACTTGCCCCAAGTCACATAAGCTTGCTTGGTGCAAGTGCCCTCTAATGTGCATGGTATCATAAAGCTCCCAGGATCTTTAAGCTTCTCAGGTAAGCTTTTCAGAATGACTGCACTGCATTCTTCAGTGAGGTAAACTTTTTCAGTTTCCCTCCAATCCTTCTTATGACTTAAGATCTCTTTCATGAACTTAGCATAAGAGGGTATTTGCTCAAGTGCTTCTGCAAACGAAATCTTTATTTCAAGAGTCCTGAGATAGTCTGTAAAGCGGGCAAATTGCTTATCCTATTCCGCTTGGCGGAGTTTTTGAGGATAAGGCATTTTGGCTTTGTATTCCTCAACCTTAGTTGCTGCAGGTTTATTACCTACAGAAGTGGGTTGGGAAGCCTTTTTAGAAGGGTTGTTATCAGCACTTGTATGTGACTGATTCCCCACTGGCATTTGAATGCCAGTGGTGGGAGCTGGAGTGGCGTTAGATGCCACTTCCTTGTTTGTTACTGGCGTTTGAACGCCAGAACCATGCTCCCTTTGGGCGTTCAACGCCGGATTCATGCTTGTTTTTGGCGTTGAACGCCAGGAATGAGCATGGTCTGGGCGTTTAGCGCCAGCTTTATTCCTCTCTGGGCTCTGACTGTCCTCAGAGGGATTTTGAGTATCCACTTGTTCATTTCTTGGTTTCCTGCTGCTTTGAAGTGAGGTATTTAATGTTTTCCCACTTCTTAATTGAACTGCTTGGCATTCTTCTGTTATTTGTTTTGACAGTTGCTTTTCTGTCTGCTTTAATTGTACTTCCATGTTCCTGTTAGCCATTCTTGTTTCCTGTAATATTTCCTTGAATTCTGCTAGCTGCTGAGTTAGAAAGTCTAATTGCTGATTGAATTCATTAGCTTGATCCACCGGATTGAGTTCAGCAGTTACTGTTTTAACTTCTTCTTTCATGGAAGATTCACTGCTTAGGTACAGATGTTGATTTCTGGCAACTGTATCAATAAGCTCTTGAGCCTCTTCAATTGTTTTTCTCATATGTATAGATCCACCAGCTGAGTGGTCTAGAGAAATCTGAGCTTTTTCTGTAAGCCCATAGTAGAAGATGTCTAATTGCACCCATTCTGAAAACATTTCAGAGGGGCATTTTCTTAGCATCTCTCTGTATCTCTCCCAGGCATCATAAAGAGACTCATTATCCCCTTGTTTGAAGCCTTGGATGCTTAGCCTTAGCTGTGTCATCCGTTTTGGAGGGAAATAGTGATTCAGGAATTTTTCTGACAGCTGCTTCCATGTTTTTATGCTGTTCTTAGGCTGGTTATTTAACCACCTCTTAGCTTGATCTTTTACAGTAAATGGAAACAGTAATAATCTGTAGACATCCTGATCCACTTCCTTATCATGTACTGTGTCAGCAATTTGCAAGAATTGTGCCAGAAACTCTGTAGGTTCTTCATGTGGAAGACCAGAATACTGACAGTTTTGCTGTACCATGATAATGAGCTGAGGATTCAACTCAAACCTACTAACTCCAATGGAGGGTATACAGATACTACTCCCATATGAAGCAGTAGTGGGGTTAGCATATGACCCCAGAGTCCTCTTGGACTGTTCATTCCTACTTGCTTCCATGATGGAATACAAGGGATAATTTATATGTTGATTTTTTTATTTTATTTTTTATTTTTTTTTATTTTTTTTTATTTTTTTGAATTAATTTTTATAAAATAAAATAAAAAAACGAAATAAATAAAGAAATTGGAAATATTTTGAAATTGAAATTTGAATTTTTATATAAAATTTTCGAAAAGAGAAGTTCAAAATTAGTTAAAATATAAATTTTTTTTTTTGAATTTGAATTTTGTGGTGAAAGAGAAAAACACACAAAAGACACAAGACTAAAAATTTTTAGATCTAATGCTCCTTATTTTCGAAAATTTTTGGAGGGAAAACACCAAGGAACACCAAACTTAAAAATTTTAAGATCAAGACACAAGAAAACTCAAGAACACCTTGAAGATTCACAAGAACACCAAGAACAAAGAAAGAACACCAAACTTAAAATTTTTAGAAAACCAAGACAAATTTTCGAAAATTAAAGAAAGATTAACAAGAAAACACCAAACTTAGAGTTTGGCACAGGATTAAGTCAAGAAAAATTATTTTTGAAAAAGATTTTCAAAAGTATTGGTGCTCACTCATCAAGAATATAAACCAATATTCTAGCCAATTGGGCAGAAAAGGTAACAATTGTTCTGAATAGGTATATTCCTTTTGGAAGACTAATGCTTTGGATTAGTATAAAAAAAAAAAACAAGAAAAGACACAAGTCAAGAAAAATTAAAGATCAACCAAGAAAAGTGAACAAGAACAACTTGAAGATCAAGGAAGAACCTAGAACACTAACACGAAATTTTTTTTTTTCAAAGAGAATATAAATTATGCAATTAACACCAAACTTAGAACAAGACACTAAACTCACGAAAAATTAACAATAATAAAGAAAATAATATTTTTGAAAAGAAATTTTTGAAAAGAAACTATCCTATCAAATTTGATGACTCTATAACAATAAAAATAATAAAATAAATTATTCCTAATCTAAGAAATAAAATAAACCTTTAGTTGTTCAAACTCAAATAATCCCCGGCAACGGCGCCAAAAACTTGGTGCACGAATTTGTAATCCGCACAACTAACCAGCAAGTGCACTGGGTCGTCCAAGTAATACCTTACGTGAGTAAGGGTCGATCCCACGGAGACTATTGGTTTGAAGCAAGCTATATTTATTTTATTATCTTAGTCAGAGGCCAATAGGATTAAAAGTGAAATTACTAGATTTGATTATAAAAATAAAAGAGAATAACAGTGTTACTTGTTGTGCAGTAATGAGAAATATGTTGGAGTTTTGGAGATGCTTTGTCCTTTGAACTTCAACTCTTCCTTGAATTCCTTCAACACACGAAAAGTCCCTTCCATGGCAAGCTCTATGTAGGGTGTCACCGTTGTCAATGGCTACCTCCCATCCTCTCAGTGAAAACATTCCTATGCTCTGTCACAGCACGGCTAATCATCTGTCGGTTCTCAATCGGGTTGGAATAGAATCCATTGATTCTTTTGGGTCTGTCACTAACGCCCAGCCTTCAGGAGTTTGAAGCTCGTCACAGTCATTCAATCCCAAAATCCTACTCGAAATACCACAGACAAGGTTTAGACTTTCCGGATTCTCATGAATGCCGCCATCAATCCGGCTTATACCACGAAGATTCTGCGTAATGAATCTAAGAGATACTCATTCAGTCTGATGTAGAACGGAGGTGGTTGTCAGGCACACGTTCATGGTTTGGGGAAGGTGATGGGTGTCACGGATCATCACCTTCTCCATAATTAAGTGCGAATGAACATCTTAGATAAGAACAAGCGTGTTTGAATGGAAAATAAAGGAATTGTATTAATTCATTGAGACGCTGCAGAGCTCCTCACCCCCAACAATGGAGTTTAGAGACTCATGCCGTCAAAAAGTATGTAATTCAGATCTGAAAATGTCATGAGGTACAGAATAATTCTCTAAAGTTGTTTAAATAGTAACTAGTAACCTAGGTTTACAGAATATGAGTAAACTAAGATAATTGGTGCAGAAATCCACTTCTGGGGCCCACTTGGTGTGTGCTGGGGCTGAGACTAAAGCTATCCACGAGTAGAGGCTTTTCTTGGAGTTAAACTCTAAGTTATGACGTGTTTTGGGTGTTCAACTCCGGATCATGACGTGTTTCTGGCGTTTAACTCCAGACAGCAGCATGTACTTGGCGTTCAACGCCAAGTTACGTCGTCTATCTTCGCGCAAAGTATGGACTATTATATATTGCTGGAAAGCCCTGGATGTCTACTTTCCAACGCCGTTGAGAGCGCGCCAATTGGACACCTGTAGCTCCAGAAAATTCATTTCGAGTGCAGGGAGGTCAGGATCCAACAGCATCAGCAGTCCTTTTTCAGCCTAAGTCAGATTTTTGCTCAGCTTCCTCAATTTCAGCCAGAAAATACCTGAAATCACAGAAAAATACACACACTCATAGTAAAGTCCAGAAATATGATTTTTGCCTAAAAACTAATAAAATTTAACTAAAAACTAATTAAAACATACTAAAATCTACATGAAATTATCTCCAAAAAGCGTATAAAATATCCGCTCATCAATTATCACTCGTACCGCCCTCCTCTTTGCTCTATCCCTTTGACTTCATGTCCTTTTCTCTTCTCCCTTTTTTAGGCTGGCCACCAGAACGGGTAAAGAGAACGCCTCTACAACGAGCAACAGCTGAGGAACCACATCCCTCACCACCTGCACATCTTTGCATGCACCGAGGACGGTGCAATCTTTAAGTGTGGCGAGGTCGATACCGATCTTCACGGGTTAGTTAGCCCCTTCTTAACACCAATTTTTGTTTTTCATTGTTGCATTTGCATGTTTGATTGCATGTCTGTTTTATTTTGTGCATATATTACCATTACTTGGTTGAAGTAATATTTTCTTTTTCAAGAAAACCTTTTATAGTATTTCACTAATTTAAATTAAAAACATTTTGAAAAACTTGTATGAAGAAATATTATTTTGGAACATGGTTTAGAGCTCGAACACACAAAACCAGTGAGATTTTGAGCCTATTTGATTGGTTGCATTTTATCAACCAATATATTTTATCTTTGTGTGTTATTCTCTCTAAAATTGTAATCTTTGTCTTGCTTAATTCTATATTTCCACTGTTTGATGTATGCATGCACTTATATGATTGAGGCCTTGTTTCACTAAGCTTACATACCCATATGGCCTTAACCTTCCATTATCCTTTGCAAACCAATTTGAGCCTATTTTACCCATTTGTTCTTTACTTTAGCTCATTACTAACTCTAAGCGGAAAACAATAATGTCCTTAATTTGAATCCTTAGTTAGCTTAGACTAGTAAAAGTGCTCACGATTTAAGTGTGGGGAAGTTGGATTTGAAAATAGTTGGTTTGAGTAATTGGGTGTTGTATATTTTAGTGAAAATGTGCAAAATAATAGTTGAGCACATATTATTGCATTCAATACTTTAATCATATGCATTGAGAAAAGTAAAAGAAAAAAAAAGAAAAAAAAGCAAATAATAAAAGGGGACAAAAATGCCCCAAGGTAAGTGTTGGTATCAATGCATATATACTGAACTCAAATTTAGGATGCATGAATATATGGAAAATACAGTTAATGGGAAGTTAGATTTTGTATTTTAATTAAATGGATTGTCTTAAGTTAGGTGGAAAGTTTATGTTAATTAAGGATTCAGATTTTAGTCCACTTGGCCAAATACAATCCTACCTTGACCCTAACCCCATTACAACCCTTAAAAGACCTCTTGATTTGTGTATTGGTGCATTAAATTTTTGTTGATTGTTAGATGAAGAGCAAGCTATAGAAAGCAAGATTAGTGGAGAATTGAGAGAATTGACCCTAGACACTTGAGAATTAAGATGATATACACTACCAGTAAGGGTTCAGCGCTTAACTCTATGTTCTCTGCTTTTATGAGCTATCTTCTTCTTGCAAGTTATTTGTATTGTATTTTGTGATTTGAATTAGTGAAATCCAGTTCATATTTATTCTTAAAAGATTTATTTACTTTTTCACCAAGTAGGTAGAATCATTTTAGCATGTAGTTGCATTCACATTCATAGGTTACATTGCATGAGTCTTGCCTTTCCCTACTCATTTATTTAGTCTCCTTGTGTTTAGCATGAGGACATGCTAATGTTTAAGTATGGGAAGGTTGATAAACCACTATTTTATGGTTTATATTGTGTTTTATTGAGTGGTTTTATCAAGCTTTTCACCCACTTATTCATATAATTTGCATGTATTTACAATTCCTTCTTAAAAATATCCTATGATTAATAACTTGCTTCTTAAGGACCTTTTTGTTGTATATTTTTATCTTCCTTCGTACCATTCGATGCCGTGATCTGTATGTTAAGTGTTTCAGGCTTCATAAGGCAAGAATGGCGTAAGGAATGAAGAGGAAGCATGCAAAAATCGAAAGAACACAAGGAATTAAGGAGATGACCAGCGAAAAGTCACGCAGTAGCATGGGCCACGCGACCGCGCGAAATAGAAGGAATTACCGTGACGTGCTCGCGTGCCTGACACGACCGCACGGATTGGAAGCTGCATGAACAACGCGAAAGCGTGGACGACGCGCACGCGTGGTACGAGAAATGCTGAGTGATGCGAGTGCGTGGACGACACGGACGCGTGATGAGCGCGATCTGTAGAATTACAGAAGTCGCTGGTATATATTTCGGGCTGCATTTCAACCCAGTTTTTGGCCTAGAAACACAGATTAAAGTCCAAGAACATGCAGAGACTCAGGATCATCAATTCATATCAAATCATAATTCATAATTTTAGGGTTTTTAGATGCAGAGAGGTTCTCTCCTCTCTCTTAGGATTTAGGATTAGGATTCCTCTTAAAGGATTTAGGATTTCAACTCTTCATCAGGTTTAATATTCCTTTTACTTTATATTTCTCTTTTATTTTTCAGATACTTTAATGCTTGTATTACATATGTTGCCTATTTGGCTTATGAGCCATTCATGTTAGGATTTTCTTTATTTAATATAAATTGAGGTATTTCAGACTTATATGTTATGGATGCTTTAGCTTTATCCAATTTATTTTCATTCAAGTAGATTTTCTTCCCTTTTGGCTTTGGTTGATCAATTGGTAACTCTTGAGTTATCAAACTCATTGTTGACTGAAAATTGGAATTCTTCAAGAATTAATTCGAGTTTCAATAACTCTAGCCTTTCCCAAGGAAAGACTAGGACCTGAGGAATCAAAATTAATTCATCCACTTGACTTACCTTCATAGTTAGAAGTTGACTTAGTGGGAGAAAAATCCAATTCTCATCACAATCGATAAGGATAACCGGGATAGGACCTCCAGTTCTCATACCTTGCCAAAAGCTTTATTAGTTATTATTTTAACGACTTGTTATTTTACATTACTTGTTCAACCCTTTTCAAAACCCCAAAATATACTTTTCCATAACCAATAATAATTCATACTTCCCTGCAATTCCTTGAGAAGACGACTAGAGGTTTAAATACTCGGTTATCAATTTTAAAGGGGTTTGTTACTTGTGACAACCAAAACGTTTGTACGAAGGGATTTTCTGTTGGTTTAGAATCTATACTCACAACGCGACTATATTTTTACAAAATTCTTTACTAGCAAAAATCCCAATGTCAACGGCTCCTCAAATAAAACGGGAAGTGGCACAGGCGTAATAATTGAAAGCGACCAGGGGACCCAAATCAAACTCTCAAATTCGGGTTTCCTGCCTCAAACAATCAAGCGGAATATAAGGCACTACTAGTTGGTTTGAAGCTGGCTAGGGAGGTTGGAGCTCAAAAACTTATCATCTTCAGCGACTCACAGATAGTCACTTCACAAATAACAGGAAGCTACCAAGCCAAAGATCCCAATATGAAAAAGTACTTGGACAAAACCAGGGAACAACTCAGACAACTCAGAGAGTATGAGATTTGACACATACCTCGAGAATAGAATGCCCGGGCCGATGCACTCTCAAAACTAGCCAGCACCAAACCAAGAGGCAACAATAGAAGCCTTATCCAAGAAATTCTACAAAATCCATCAATCTCAGAAGAAGAAAAGGTCCTAGCCATAACAGGTCGCGATCAGGGATGGATGACCCCCAAAATTAATTACCTCACAGCAGAAGCCCTCCCTACAGATGAGAAAGAGGCAAAGAGGTTAAAACGGGAAGCACAATATTATACCATCATAAATAATACTTTATACAAAAGAGGGATTTCAACACCATTGCTAAAATGCATGCCGACTTCCAACACTAAGGATATTTTAGAAGAAGTACACAGTGGCAATTGTGGCAATCACCTCGGAGCGCAAGCACTCGCCAAAAAGTACTTCGGGCAGGATTCTATTGGCCAACACTACAAAAAGAAGCCACAAAATTTGTAAGGACATGTCCGCCATGTCGAAAGCATGCCAACTTCCACACCGCTCCACTAGAGGAACTCATCAGCGTAACCTCACCTTGGCCATTCGCAAAATGGGGACTCGATCTCCTTGGACCTTTTCCCCAAGGATCAGGACAAGTCAAATTCCTCATAGTAGGAATAGACTACTTCACAAAATGGATCGAGGCAGAACCCCTAGCCAATGCCACAGCTCAAAGAATTCGGAAATTCCTATATAGAAATATCGTCACAAGGTTCAGAGTTCCATACTCCATCACTACAGACAATGGTACCCAGTTCGCAGCCGCAGGCTTCAGAAAACTAGCGGCTAACCTGAATATAAAACAACAATTCACCTCTGTTGAGCACCCCCAAGCCAATGGGCAAGCTGAAGCTGCTAACAAAGTTATATTAGCAGGGTTAAAATGGAGATTACAAGATGCAAAAGGAGCCTGGGCTGAAGAGCTCCCGCAAGTCCTATGGGCATATCGAACGACTTCACATTCCACGACAAAAGAGTCACCTTTCTTATTATCCTACGAAATGGAGGCAATGATCCCAATGGAGGTCGAAGAAGGATCACCCAGAGTAATCCATTTTTACGAAAAAGCCAATTCCCAACTTCAAAGGGAAGAGCTCGACTTACTTCCAGAAATCTGAGAAAAAGCTCGGATAAGGGAAGAGGCGCTAAAACGATGAATGGCTTCCAGATATAACCGAAAAGTAATACAGTGGGCCTTTGCTGAAAACGACCTCATCCTAATCCGAAACGATATAGGAACAACTCGACCTGGAGAAGGAAATCTGGCAGAAAACTGGAAAGGACCCTTCCGAGTCGTAGAAGTACTGGGAAAGGGTTACTACAGGCTTTCCGAACTTGACGAGCGAAAGCTTCATAGATCATGGCACGCCTGCAACCTAAGAAGGTACTATAGCTAGGGATGATAAAAGATCTTGGAGAAGGCACACTCTTTTTCCTAAAAAAGGTTTTTTAACGAGGCGCCCCGCCAAGACCTACAAATCACCCGACTTAGGAAATTAACTCCTCATGTATATTTGCATTTTCTTTTAATAAAATTTGTTCAGATTCTCTACAAATGTTCAAGTCGTATTATTCTAAAAACATTCATCGCCCGATTATAAAGTTACAGATCGACAGAAAGTGAAAACTGAATTCACTGCGCAGTCACGATAAAAACGAGGGCTAAAAACCCAAATTCTACAAAATCGGCAAAGATGAAAATAGAATAATGCAAGAAGTTATAGAAAGTGATCCATAGAAAGGACCTGACGAGGTTCTAATAAAATGGATTGCTATAAAATAACTTAAAGACTGGCCGGCACAAAAAGTCGGACCAGCCACAACAACCTAAGTTATAAGTAAAGCCCTGTAAAGAGGTTTGGCCAACCCTATAAAAGAGGATTACTATAACTTCGAAGAGCCCGACATGAGAAAGTCGGACTCCTACAAAAAAAGTTAAAAAAGATAATCCCTGAAAGAGACCTGAACAAGGTCCAAGAAAGAGGATTATCAAGTAACTCGACAGGGCCCGACGTGACAAAGTCGGCCCAGAAAGATAAGTTACAAATGATAATCCCTGAAAGAGATCTGAAACAAGGTCCAAGAAAGAGGATTATCAAGTAACTCGACAGGGCCCGACGTAACAAAGTCGGCCCGAAAAGTTAAGTTACAAAAGATAATCCCTGAAAGAGATCTGAAACAAGGTCCAAGAAAGAGGATTATTGGTGCACGAAATTGTGATCACTACAACTTCACACAACTAACCAGCAAGTGCACTGGGTCGTCCAAGTAATACCTTACGTGAGTAAGGGTCGATCCCACGGAGATTGTTAGTATTGAAGCAAGCTATGGTCATCTTGTAAATCTTAGTCAGGCAAACTCAGATGTATATGGTGATGAACGAAAATAGCATAAAACATAAAGATAGAGGTACTTATGTAATTCATTGGTAGGAACTTCAGATAAGCGCATGAAGATGCCTTCCCTTCCGTCTCTGCTTTCCTACTGTCTTCATCCAATCCTTCTTCTCCCTTTCCATGGCAAGCTCGTGTAGGGTTTCACCGTTGTCAATGGCTACCTCCCATCCTCTCAGTGAAAGCGATTGCATATGCTCTGTCACAGCATAGCGGAATTCAGCTGTCGGTTCTCGGTCAGGCCGGAATAATATCCATTGATACTTTTGCGTCTGTCACTAACGCCCTGCCTGCTAGGAGTTTGAAGCACGTCACAGTCATTCAGTCATTGAATCCTACTCAGAATACCACAGACAAGGTTAGACCTTCCGGATTCTCTTGAATGCTGCCATCAGTTCTTGCCTATACCACGAAGACTCTGACCTCACGGAATGGTTGGCTCGTTTGTCAGGCGAGCACTCGGTTGTCAGGCGATCAACCATGCATCGTGCAATCAGGAATCCAAGAGATATTCACTAGAGCCTTGATTGCTTGTAGAACAAAAGTGGTTGTCAGTCACCTTGTTCATAGGTGAGAATGATGATGAGTGTCACGGATCATCACATTCATCAGTTGAAGAACAAGTGATATCTTGGACAAAGAACAAGCGGAATTGAATGGAAGAACAATAGTAATTGCATTAATACTCGAGGTACAGCAGAGCTCCACACCTTAATCTATGGTGTGTAGAAACTCCACCGTTGAAAATACATAAGCATAAGGTCTAGGCATGGCCGAATGGCCAGCCTCCCAAATTGAGTTCAATCATAAAACATGATCGAAAAGCCCCCAAATACAATAGAAAAAGGTCCTACTTATAGAAAACTAGTAGCCTAGGGTGTACAGAGATGAGTAAATGACATAAAAATCCACTTCCGGGCCCACTTGGTGTGTGCATGGGCTGAGCAATGAAGCAATTTCGTGTAGAGACTCTTCTTGGAGTTAAACGCCAGCTTTTATGCCAGTTTGGGCGTTTAACTCTCATTTGGGTGCCAGTTCCAGCGTTTAACGCTGGGATTTCTTGAGGTGACTTTGAACGCCGGTTTGGGCCATCAAATCTTGGGCAAAGTATGGACTATCATATATTGCTGGAAAGCCCAGGATGTCTACTTTCCAACGCCGTTGAGAGCGCGCCAATTGCGCTTCTGTAGCTCCAGAAAATCCACTTAGAGTGCAGGGAGGTCAGAATCCAACAGCATCTGCAGTCCTTTTTAGTCTCTGAATCAGATTTTTGCTCAGGTCCCTCAATTTCAGCCAGAAAATACCTGAAATCACAGAAAAACACAAACTCATAGTAAAGTCCAGAAAAGTGAATTTTAGCTAAAAACTAATAAAATATACTAAAACTCATCTAAACTACCAAAACATACTAAAAACAATGCCAAAAAGTGTATAAATTATCCGCTCATCACAACACCAAACTTAAATTGTTGCTTGTCCTCAAGCAACTGAAAATCAAATAAGATAAAAAGAAGAGAATATGCAATGAATTCCAAAAACATCTATGAAGATTAGTATTAATTAGATGAGCGGGGCTTTTAGCTTTTTGCCTCTGAACAGTTTTGGCATCTCACTCTATCCTTTGAAATTCAGAATGGTTGGCTTCTTTAGGAACTCAGAATCCAGATAGTGTTATTGATTCTCCTAGTTAAGTATGATGATTCTTGAACACAGCTACTTTATGAGTCTTGGCCGTGGCCCAAAGCACTCTGTCTTCCAGTATTACCACCGGATACATACATGCCACAGACACATAATTGGGTGAACCTTTTCAGATTGTGACTCAGCTTTGCTAGAGTCCCCAATTAGAGGTGTCCAGGGTTCATAAGCACACTCTTTTTGCCTTGGATCACAACTTTATTCTTTCTTTTTCTTTCTTTTTCTCTTTCTTTTTTTTTTCGGTTGCTTTCTTTCTCTTTTTTTTTTTTTTTATATTCACTGCTTTTTCTTGCTTCAAGAATCATTTTTAATGATTTTTCAGATCCTCAGTAACATGTCTCCTTTTTCATCATTCTTTCAAGAGCCAACCTTCATGAACCACAAATTCAAGATACATATGCACTATTTAAGCATACATTCAGAGAACAAGAGTATTGCCACCACATCAAAATAATTAAACTATTATAAAATTCAAAACTCATGCAATTCTTTCCTTTTTTCTCAATTAAGCACGTTTTTATTCAAGAAAGGTGATGGATTCATAGGACATTCATAACTTTAAGGCATAGACACTAAGACACTAATGATCATAAGACACAAATATGGACAAACATAAAGCATAATTTTCGAAAAAAAAACAGAAGAATAAAGAACAAGGAAATCAAAGAACGGGTCCACCTTAGTGATGGCGGCTCTTTCTTCCTCTTGAAGATCCTATGGAGTGCTTGAGCTCCTCAATGTCTCTTCCTTGTCTTTGTTGCTCCTCTCTCATGATTCTTTGATCTTCTCTAATTTCATGGAGGATGATGGAGTGTTCTTGGTGCTCCACCCTTAGTTGTCCCATGTTGGAACTCAATTCTCCTAGGGAGGTGTTCAATTGCTCCCAATAGTTGTGTGGAGGAAAGTGCATCCCTTGAGGAATCTCAGGGATCTCATGATGAGTGAGATCTCTTGTGTGCTCCATCCTTTTCTTAGTGATAGGCTTGTCCTCATCAATGGGGGTGTCTCCTTCTATGTCAACTCCAACTGAATAACAGAGGTGACAAATGAGATGAGGAAAGGCTAGCCTTGCCAAGGTGGAAGACTTGTCCGCCACTTTATAGAGTTCTTGGGCTATAACCTCATGAACTTCCACTTCTTCTCCAATCATGATGCTATGAATCATAATGGCCCGGTCTAGAGTAACTTCGGACCGGTTGCTAGTGGGAATGATTGAGCGTTGGATAAACTCCAACCATCCTCTAGCCACGGGTTTGAGGTCATGCCTTCTCAATTGAACCGGCTTGCCTCTTGAATCTCTCTTCCATTGTGCGCCCTCTTCACATATGACTGTGAGGACTTGGTCCAACCTTTGATCAAAGTTGACCCTTCTTGTGTAAGGATGTTCATCTCCTTGCATCATAGGCAAGTTGAACGCTACCCTCACACTTTCCGGACTGAAATCCAAGTATTTCCCCCGAACCATAGTGTTCATACCCTGACCGAGCTCTCCAAACTCGGTAAAGCTGATAGAAGGCCCGACCTCGACCCAAGGCCCACGTTCGAGGTCGGACCTCGGACAAACAGGCCAAAGAAAGGCCCATCAGAAGGAACTAAGCCCAAAACCTAAAGGCCGAAAGGGCCTGGGAAAGGCGGTTCCGCAAAGATAGAGATGAATCTCCCAAAAGATAAGATAAGATAAGAATATCTTATCCAGGGATGATCGCAGCCAACTACTATAAATACACTGGAGCACCCAGGTATAACTCATACTCTAATTCTACTTGATATCTGCTTGGACCCATGCTAACTTAAGCATCGGAGTGTCATTGCAGGTACAACCCCCCGCCGTTCAGCACAACCAGCTCGGGTCACAGACCCCCCACCTCGGGCCTTGCCAGAAGACCGAGCTACACGTTTCAGGTAACCCTCGGAACATTGGCGCCGTTGCCGGGGAACCTGGAAGTCATCCCTTTACCATGGCGGACGACCCTCCCAACAATAACCACGCTACATCAGAACAAGAAGAGGAAGTTGACACCGGAGAACGGCCGGACAGCCCTCTATCACCACGCACTCCAGGAGGAAACAAACAGAATCGCCCAAAGACATCACCCCCAGACAAAGATCCACAAAATCCCGAAAGAGAAAAAAGTTCGGAGATTCTGGAAACAGTTCGGGCACAACAAAGCCGGCTGAGACAACTCGAAGAGGACGTAAAGAAGCAGAAGGAAACTGAACAGGATCTGAGAAGGGAAGCTCGCAAACGCAGAGAATTGGAAGAAAAACTGCGGAAGATAGAGGCCAACCTAAAAGATCGGACGGAACACGGCACCACTCCCGAAAGCAACCATGATCCCTTCACACAAGAGATCATGAAAGAGAAGGTACCGCGAAACTTCAAACCACCAGATATGGACCTCTACGACGGCACCACCGATCCAAGTCATCACCTCAGCAATTTCAGAAGCAGAATGTACTTAGTCAACGCCTCCGACGCGATTCGATGCAAAGCCTTCCCCACCACTCTCACTAAGTCAGCCATGAAGTGGTTCGACAACCTGCCACCAGGATCAATCTCCAGCTTTGAAGACCTGACCAAAAAATTCTTAACAAGGTTCTCTATTCAAAAGGACAAGGCAAAACATGCCCCCAGCCTACTCGGGATCAAACAAGGCAACCAAGAAACTCTCAGAGAGTACATGGAGCGATTCAACAAGGCCTGCCTGGACATACAACACTTGCCCACGGAAGCAGCCATCATGGGACTAGCAAACGGCCTAAAAGAAGGACCGTTTAGCCAATCCCTATCCAAAAGATACCCGACCTCCTTATACGAAGTACAAGAACGGGCAGGAAAGTATATCAACATGGAAGAAACCTCCCAGCTGAGAGACTCTTCCAGGAAGGAGTCAACCTACCCGCCCCGAGATCGAGATCGGGAACAGAAAAGAAAGAAGAATCCAACTCGGACAAGCCACGAAAATACCACAGCTACACTCCCCTCCGAGTCTCCCTGGTAGACGTCTACAGAGAAGTACGCCACACCGAGAAGATCCCACCACCCAAACCTCTGAAGCACAAGAGAGCAGGAAGAGATCGGTCCGAGTACTGCGAATATCACAGACTCTACGGCCACTCTACTAACGACTGCCACGACTTAAAGAATGTTATAGAAAAGCTAGCCAGAGAGGGAAAACTCGACAGATACATAGCTGAGAAAGGAGAAGAAACCAGAAAGAGAAGACGGGGAGATAACGAAGATCGGGCCGAGCAAACACGAACCCCGCGAACTCCTGAAAGGCACATACACATGATAAACGGAGGTTTCGCAGGGGAGGGACATCCAAATCCTCACGGAAGAGACACCTCAAAGAAGTCTACCATGTCCGAGAAGACAGCCCCTTACCCGAGTTACCTACTATCTCATTTACCCGAGAAGATGCTCTTGGAATAATACCCGGACACGACGACCCTATGGTAATCACCATCATCCTAGCCAACGCCAACTTACATCGAACCCTGATCGACCAAGGAAGCTCAGCAGATATCCTGTTCAAAGCAGCCTTCGACAAGCTCGGACTCGAAGAAAAAGAGCTAAAAGCCTATCCCACCGACCTGTTTGGACTAGAGATACCCCGATCCGCCCCTTGGGATACATCTCATTACACACTACCTTTGGAAAAGGCGAGCAAACCAAAACACTAAGCATCGACTACATTGTAGTCGACGTCACTTCAGCATACAATGCCCTCATCGGACGACCAACCCTAAACAGACTAGCGGCTATAGTCTCGACCCCACACCTCTGTATGAAGTTCCCTACCGCAAAGGGAATCGCTACCCTAAAAGGCGACCAAAAACTAGCACGACGATGCTACAACGAAAGTCTGAGCCTAAAAGGGAAAGAGGTTAACACAATAAGAACTCGGGCGAGTCCAAGCCCGAGAAGATCTTCGGCCACAACCAGAAGGAGAGACCGAAAAGATCCAGATCGGGAACACACCCGAGAAAGTAACAAACATAGGGGCAAACCTCGAAGCAGGCCTAAAGGAGGAACTCACAACCCTCTTAAGGAAGAATTCCGACCTCTTCGCCTGGAAAGCCTCCGATATACCAGGCATAAGCCCCGACCTGATGTGCCATAAGCTATCAGTATACCCGGGATCCCGACCTGTCCAACAAAGACGCAGGAAGCTCGGGCCCGAACGCATGCAAGCAATAGAAGAACAAGTGCAAGCACTACTAGATGCAGGGTTCATTAGGGAAGTAAAGTACCCCCTATGGCTCGCAAACGTGGTCCTAGTGAAGAAGCCCAATGGAAAATGGAGGATGTGCGTCGACTACACGGATCTCAACAAAGCCTGCCCCAAAGATCCATATCCACTACCGAACATCGACGCCTTAGTCGATGCCGCTTCGGGCTACAGATACCTCTCCTTCATGGATGCATACTCGGGATACAATCAAATCCCGATGTATGGACCCGACCAAGAAAAGACCTCGTTCATAACCCCAAGGGCAAACTACTGCTACGTAGTAATGCCCTTCGGGCTGAAGAACGCAGGGGCAACCTACCAGAGGCTAATGAACAAAATGTTCTCAGAACACATCGGGCTACAGCTAGAGGTGTACGTCGACGACATGCTAGTAAAGACACAAGAAGACAGAAACTTGGTCGCCGACCTCAGCAGTATCTTCGACACCCTCCGGAAACACAACATGAGACTTAACCCTACAAAGTGCACCTTCGCCGCAGAAGCCGGGAAGTTCTTAGGCTTCATGCTGACTCAGAGAGGCATCGAAGCAAACCCGGACAAATGCCAAGCAATACTCAATATGAAAAGCCCGACGTGTGTCAAAGAAGTACAACAACTAAATGGGAGACTAGCCGCCCTATCAAGATTCTTGGCAGGATCAGCGATAAGATCACTCCCTCTCTACTCACTCCTAAAGAAAGGGAAACCCTTCTCTTGGACCCCGGAATGCGAAAAGGCCTTCCAAGAATTCAAGGAATTCCTCGGGCAGCCACCAATCTTAACCCGACCGCTAAAAGGGGAAGAGCTCGTACTATACCTGTCGGTCGGACATCGGGCAGTCGCCTCGGCACTAATACGAGAAAATGAGGAGGGGCAACACCCCATATACTTCGTAAGCAAAGCACTACAAGGGGCCGAATTAAACTATCAGAAAATAGAGAAATTCGCCTATGCACTAGTGTTCACAGCTCGGAGACTCCGCCCCTACTTTCAAGCCCACACCATCAAAGTCCGGACAAACCAACCCATGAGACACATCCTACAAAAGACAGACATGGCAGGACGAATCCTACAATGGGCGGTGGAATTGTCCGAGTTCGACCTCCACTATGAAGCCCGGACTGCCATAAAATCTCAATACCTAGCCGACTTCGTCGCAGAATACACTGAGACCCCGGGAACCCCACTCTCATGGAATCTGTATGTCGACGGATCCTCAAACAAAACAGGAAGCGGGGCCGGTGTTATACTCGAAAGCGATCAAGGAACACGGATTGAGCTATCCCTAAAATTCGAGTTCCAGGCCTCAAATAACCAAGCCGAATACGAAGCCCTACTAGCGGGACTAAAACTAGCCGAAGAGGTCAGAGCAAAGAGGATCACGATCTTCAGCGACTCCCAGGTCGTCACATCACAAGTAAATGGAAGCTACCAGGCCAAAGACCCTACTATGAAAAAATACCTAGACCAAACACAGGCGCAATTACGACACTTCCCGGAAATACAAATCCAGCACATACCCCGGGAGCAAAATGCCTGGGCAGACGCCCTCTCAAAACTTGCTAGCACCAAGCCCGGAGGGAACAACAGAAGTCTCCTCCAAGAAACTCTACAATCCCCCTCCGTGTTAAGGGAGGAAGAAATACTAAATATATCCGGGCAACAACAAGGATGGATAACCCCCATACTCAACTATCTGAAATCGGGAACTCTCCCCGCCGAAAGAAAAGAAGCTAAAAGGCTTACAAAAGACGCCCAGAACTACACGTTAATCCACGACGTATTATACAGAAGAGGATTCTCAAACCCCCTCCTGAGGTGCGTCCCGACCACAGAAACAAAGAGCGTCCTCGAAGAAGTCCACAAAGGCATGTGTGGGAACCATCTCGGAGCCCGGGCCCTGTCCAAGAAAATAGTCAGAGCCGGGTTCTACTGGCCGACCTTGCAAAGAGACGCGGCAGAGTTTGTGAAAATATGCCCCCCCTGCCAAAAACACGCCAATTTTCACAAAGCACCGCCCGAAGACCTCATAAGCATCACCGCACCATGGCCCTTCGCAAAGTGGGGACTCGACCTACTCGGCCCATTCCCACAAGGACCGGGGCAAGTCAAGTACCTCATAGTAGGGGTCGACTACTTCACAAAGTGGATCGAGGCTGAACCCTTAGCCACTATTACGGCTCAGAAAAGCCGTAAATTCCTATACAAAAACATTGTCACGAGGTTCGGAGTCTCCTACTCCATCACAACAGACAATGGAACACAGTTCACAGACACAAGTTTTCAGAACTTGGTGGCCGAGCTAAAAATCAAACAGCAGTTCACATCGGTCGAACACCCGCAAGCCAATGGACAAGCAGAGGCCGCAAATAAAGTCATCTTGGCCGGGTTAAAACGAAGACTCCAAGAGGCCAAAGGGGCATGGGCCGATGAACTCCCCAGGTATTATGGGCATATCGGACAACCCCGCACTCTACAACAGGAGAATCCCCATTCCGACTAGCCTACGGAATGGAGGCAATGATTCCCGTCGAAATAGACGAAGGATCACCCAGAACCATCTTCTACAACGAAGGAGGTAACCCTCAGGCACAAAGGGAAGAACTCGACCTCCTACCCGAGGTCCGAGAAAGAGCCCGAATCAGAGAAGAAGTCTTAAAACGACGAACGGCCCTCAGATATAACCGAAAGGTGATAAAACGAAGCTTCTCCACTCACGACCTGATTTTAATCCGAAACGACATCGGAACACAAAAATCGGGAGAAGGAAAGCTAGCCGCAAATTGGAAGGGGCCCTACAAAGTAACAGAAGTCTTAGGGACAGGCTACTACAAGATATCCGACCTAGAAGGCAATGAGCTGCCCAGAACCTGGCACGCCTGTAACCTAAGACGATACTACAGCAAGAAAAACTTAACCCGAGGTGTACTCTTTTTCCCCACGAGGGTTTTTTAATGAGACACCCGGTTAAGTAGGACACCCGACCTAATCAAAAGGGTAAACACTTTGTACATATTCTTCTTTTTAAATACTAATCAAATTTCTTTATTTTCTCTTTCTCGTTATAAAGCATATCCTAAAAAGTACCCCACCAAGGCGCATTAATTTATGCTCGGCAAAACGCAAAAAATCATTTGCCAAAGGCCATACGAGGTCGGCAAAGATGAAGCGACGAGGTTCAAATTAATGTGAGAAGTTATAAACGTAACTCTGAAATGGCTCAAAAAGCCAAATAGAAAAGAAGTTACAAAAATAACTTAAAAAAGGCCGACCAAACAACAAAGTCGGACCTGACCAAAGGGGTACTCAAGGATCCCGATGTCCGAGAGTAAACTCGGACCCAAGAAAGAAGCTGGCAAAGAACCAGGACTTCGAGAAACGCTAGCTAAAAAGTTGTTACCCAAAAACAACTAAAAAGCAAAAAGCGAGAAAGTCAAGGCGCTAGCTAAAAAGTTGTTACCCAAAAACAACTAAAAAGCAAAAAGCGAGAAAGTCAAGGCGCTAGCTAAAAAGTTGTTACCCAAAACAACTAAAAAGCAAAAAGCGAGAAAGTCAAGGCGCTAGCTAAAAAGTTGTTACCCAAAAACAACTAAAAAGCAAAAAGCGAGAAAGTCAAGGCGCTAGCTAAAAGGTTGTTACCCAAAAACAACTAAAAAGCAAAAAGCGAGAAAGTCAAGGCACTAGCTAAAAAGTTGTTACCCAAAAACAACTAAAAAGCAAAAAGCGAGAAGTCAAAGCGCTAGCTAAAAAGTTGTTACCCAAAAACAACTAAAAAAGCAAAAAGCGAGAAGTCAAAACGCTAGCTAAAAAGTTGTTACCCGAGAACAACTAAAAAGCATAAAAGCGGAACGAAGACAATCGAAACACAAAGCATGGCATAATAAAGCTACAAGAGTAGCTAAAATAGCAGAACAGGTGTCCAAAATGTTTGCAGAAAACATCCAAAAAACAAAAAGCCCACAGGTCGGCAAAAGCACAAAAGTACAAAAAATTACAGAGGATCAAGGCCCTTTCCAGACTCCGCATCAACACCTGGCTGAAACATGGATATCGGGACTGCAGGAACAGCACCATCGCTTGGAACCTCCATACCAACTCTATCCTCGGCCAAAGGTGAAGTCGGGTTCACGACCGGAGCCTCGGGTCGGACACCGGAGCCTTGGGGTCGGACATCGGAACCTCATCCTCAACAGGGGCAGGAACAATCTTCCCCTCCACAACCATGTTATCCGTACTGAACAAACTGAGATCCAATTCGGGAGCAAGAACCCGGACCTGATCCCTCAAATTCACAAACATAGCATCCATACCCTTGGCCACATTATCTTCCAGCTCATAAAAGTCATCCCAAGCAGATTGCAGCTTCTCCTTCGTCTCCACAAGCTCAGCATACAGCTTGGTATAGTTCTCCGTCGCCACCCTCGCCATCTCCTCAGACGTCTTCGCCACCGCCACAGCCGCGGTAGCCCTAGTCTTCTCTTCCTCCAAAGACTCCTCCAGCTCGGCAATCCTAGCATCCTTCAGCTGACTAACCTTATCAAGCTCGGACCGGGCCTTCTCAAGTCGGGAGCTGGTCGCCCCAAGGGGAGCTTTCTTAAACTCCCGAGCAATGGCGGCATGAAGGCTAGCCATCCGAACACAACTCCACGCCATATACTGAAAGTGATGCTCCATGGACGCATCATCAGTAGAAATAAAAGTCTGAGGAAGAATGTGCTGCTCAACCCAACCAAGAGCATCGAAATCCTTGTCATTGAAACCAGCAGGCTCTCGGGAAGTCTTCTGTTTCTTGGGGGAGGACCCGAGGTCGAGGTCGGGGAAAGCTGACCGGGTCCGGAGGTCGGAGGATCCTGAGTTATAGCTCGGAACTGAGGGACCGGAATGGTCTTCGACCGAGTCTGAACACCAATTGTAGTCTTCTGCGGAGAAGGTCGGGGAGAAGCTTCAGCCTCGATATTCCGAGATGCCGCAGATTTCTTCGCTCGACGGAGAAACTTCATAGAATCAGCCTGAGAAGACATCTCTGCAGAAACGAAACAAAGAGGTTATCAAACAGAAAGATCAAAACAAAGTCAAAATATGAAAATGAAATCTCAAAAAGAGGTCGGGAACTACCTAACTCGGAACGGAGAAGGCTTGGATCTCCCAACATTTTCTTCGTATCCAAGTGAGGTGCCCGACCCCATAGACTGCTCAACACACCAACGAAAGCCTGTTCCACCTCATCTAGACTCTCGAAAGTGTACTTAACCGACACCACACTCTCTTGCCAACAAAGAGGAAACGAAGGCTCCCCACTCTCATCTAAGAAAAAAGGTCGGACATCTCCAACAGCCCGGACTTTGAAGTAATAGTTTTTGAAATCGTGAAACGACTCATCATACAAAGTGCAAAATTTCCTACCCTGGTTAGCCCTAAACGAAACCCAGGACACCTTCCCAGCACCCGACCCCGGCTTCGTCAGTACAAACAGATAAGAAAAAAGAGAAACAGAAGGGGAGACGCCTAAAATCTGACACAAAAGTTGGAAAAGCTTTAAAAACGCCCAAGAGTTCGGATGGAGTTGTGTAGGGGCAAGGTTACAAGACCAAAGGACCTCGGATTCCAGGTCGGTGAAAGGAAGACGGACACCTAGCTTGGAGAAGAAACAATCATAAGCATAGAAGAAAAGTTTCTCGGAACTCTCTAACGGCGGAAAACATACCCTCTCCTCGGACTCCGGGGCTGCTAACTCGTAATCCCGCTCAGACTCCCTGTTCTCACAAATACTACACTCCCTACGGAACCTAATCAGATACTCAGAATCTACAACAGACGGGACCCTTAAAGGAGCAGGATCTACCCAACCTAGACCACTCGAAATCTTGGTCGACATTGCTTGAAACACCTTTCGAGACATAAAAAATCTTGCCTACAAAGAAAGAATACAACAGCAAGACAAAAATCACACAAAGGCAGAAAAACCAAATTCAACAAAAACAAAAGAAAGCAAAGTTCTTTTACAAACAAGAAGGCAGCAACTCGAATAACAAAAATGGATCGGAGAAAAGAGTCCCCCCACACACACATACAAAGCAATAGCGGCGCCTCTTTTCGGGGCAACCCGGGCATAGAAGATATCAGAAAAAAGAAGCGTACGAAGAATAAAAGCGAAAAAAGCAAACCTGGAAAAGAAGAAAGCGACGAGCTCCGACGAAAGGAAAAACGGCGGCGCAGAAAAGAACTCTGAAAAAACGCACAAAAAATGGAAGACGAAGAACAGAGAGAAAGAAGAGAAGATGCTCGAAAAGAAGTGATGAATAAACAAAGAAAAATGAAGAAAGGGGCAAATAAATAAAGCCTCCACAGAGCGCCGCACGGAAATCGAGGAAGAAACGGTAACAAGCAATAAATGCTGAAACGACCGTTTTCAAATTTTGAAAAACTACTATGCCCGAGCTCGACCTTCCGAAAAAAGATGAACTCGGGCAGGGGCACTGTTCATACCCTGACCGAGCTCTCCAAACTCGGTAAAGCTGATAGAAGGCCCGACCTCGACCCAAGGCCCACGTTCGAGGTCGGACCTCGGACAAACAGGCCAAAGAAAGGCCCATCAGAAGGAACTAAGCCCAAAACCTAAAGGCCGAAAGGGCCTGGGAAAGGCGGTTCCGCAAAGATAGAGATGAATCTCCCAAAAGATAAGATAAGATAAGAATATCTTATCCAGGGATGATCGCAGCCAACTACTATAAATACACTGGAGCACCCAGGTATAACTCATACTCTAATTCTACTTGATATCTGCTTGGACCCATGCTAACTTAAGCATCGGAGTGTCATTGCAGGTACAACCCCCCGCCGTTCAGCACAACCAGCTCGGGTCACAGACCCCCCACCTCGGGCCTTGCCAGAAGACCGAGCTACACGTTTCAGGTAACCCTCGGAACACATAGTAAGATAATTCTTTGGATTCGGGTTCACACTTTGATCATGGTTCTTTGTGATCCATGCATTGGCATAGAACTCTTGAACCATCAAGATTCCGACTTGTTGAATGGGGTTGGTAAGTACTTCCCAACCTCTTCTTCGGATCTCATGGCGGATCTCCGGATATTCACCCTTTTTGAGTGAAAAGGGGACCTCGGGGATCACCTTCTTCAAGGCCACAACTTCATAGAAGTGGTCTTGATGCACCCTTGAGATGAATCTCTCCATCTCCCATGACTCAGAGGTGGAAGATTTTGCCTTCCCTTTCCTCTTGTTAGAGGTTTCTCCGGCCTTGGATGCCATAAATGGTTATGGAAAAACAAAAAGCAATGCTTTTACCACACCAAACTTAAAAGGTTTGCTCGTCCTCAAGCAAAAGAAGAAAGAAGAGAGTAGAAGAAGAAGAAATGAGGGAGAAAGGGATGGCTTTGTATTCGGCCAAAGAAGGGGAGAAATGGTGTTTAAGGTTGTGTGAAAATGAAGGAGTGAAGGAGGGTTTATATAGGAGAGGGGGAGAGGGTTGTTCGGCCATTTGAGGGTGGGTTTGGGTGGGAAAGTGGTTTGAATTTGAATGGTGGGGTAGGTGGGGTTTTATGAAGGATGTGAGTGGTGAAGAGAAAGATGGGATTTGATAGGTGAAGGGTTTTTGGGGAAGAGGTATTGAGGTGATTGGTGAATGGGGGAAGAAGAGAGAGGGTGGTGGTGGGGTAGGTGGGGGTCCAGTGGGGTCCACAGATCCTGTGGTGTCAAGGAAAAGTCATCCCTGCACCAAATGTTGCTCAAAATCACGTTTTGAGCCATTTCTGGCGTTAAACGCCGGGCTGGTGCCCATTCCTGGCATTTAACGCCAGGTTCTTACCCTTTTCTGGCGTTTAACGCCAGTCTGGTGCCCCTTTCTGGCGTTAAACGCCCAGAATGGTGCCAGACTGGGCGTTAAACGCCCAACAGCTAACCTCACTGGCGTTTAAACGCCAGCAACATCTTCCTCCAGGGTGTGCTGTTTTCTTCCTGTTTTTCATTTGTTTTTGCTTTTTTCATTGATTTTGTGACTTCTCATGATCATTAACCTACAAAAAGATAAAATAACAAAAGAGAATAGTTAATTATAAAACATTGGGTTGCCTCCCAACAAGCGCTTCTTTAATGTCATTAGCTTGACAGAGGACTCTCATGGAGCCTCACAGATTCTCAGAGCCATGTTGGAACCTCCCAACACCAAACTTAGAGTTTGAATGTGGGGGTTCAACACCAAACTTAGAGTTTGGTTGTGGCCTCCCAACACCAAACTTAGAGTTTGACTGTGGGGGCTCTATTTGACTCTGAATTGAGAGAAGCTCTTCATGCTTCTTCTCCATGGTGACAGAGGGATATCCTTGAGCCTTAAACACCAAGGATTCTTCATTCACTTGAATGATCAGTTCACCTCTATCAACATCAATCACAGCCTTTGCTGTGGCTAGGAAGGGTCTGCCAAGGATGATGGATTCATCCATGCACTTCCCAGTCTCTAGGACTATGAAATCAGTAGGGATGTAATGGTCTTCAACTTTTACCAAAACATTTTCTACAAGTCCATGAGCTTGTTTTCTTGAGTTGTCTGCTATCTCTAATGAGATTCTTGCAGCTTGTACCTCAAAGATCCCTAGCTTCTCCATTACAGAGAGAGGCATGAGGTTCACGCTTGACCCTAAGTCACACAGGGCCTTCTTGAAGGTCATGGTGCCTATGGTACAAGGTATTGAAAACTTCCCAGGATCTTGTTTTTTTTGAGGTAATTTCTGCCTAGACAAGTCATCCAGTTCTTTGGTGAGCAAAGGATGTTCATCTTCCCAAGTCTCATTTCCAAACAACTTGTCATTTAGCTTCATGATTGCTCCAAGGTATTTAGCAATTTGCTCTTCAGTGACATACTCATCCTCTTCAGAGGAAGAATACTCATCAGAGCTCATGAATGGCAGAAGTAATTCCAATGGAATCTCTATGGTCTCATTTTGAGCCTTAGAGTCCCATGGTTCCTCATTGGGGAACTCAGAGGAGGTTGGTGCACGCCCATTGAGGTCTTCCTCAGTGGCGTCCACCTCCTCTCTTTCTTCTCCTGATTCGGCCATGGTTATGGCCTTGCACTCTCCTTTTGGATTTTCTTCTGTGTTGCTTGGGAGAGTACTAGGAGGGAGTTCAGTAATTTTCTTGCTCAGCTGACCCACTTGTCCTTCCAAATTTCTGATGGAGGACCTTGTTTCATTCATGAAACTTTGAGTGGTTTTGATTAGATCAGAGACCATTGTTGCTAAGTCAGAGGTATTCTGCTTAGAACTCTCTGTCTGTTGCTGAGAAGATGATGGAAAAGGCTTGCCATTGCTAAACCTGTTTCTTCCACCATTATTGTTATTGAAACCTTGTTGAGGTCTCTCTTGATTCTTCCATGAGAAATTTGGATGATTTCTCCATGAAGAATTATAGGTGTTTCCATAGGGATCTCCTAGGTAATTCACCTCTTCCATTGAAGGGTTCTCAGGATCATAGGCTTCTTCCTCAGATGAAGCATTCTTAGTACTGCCAGGTGCATTTTGCATTCCAGACAGAGTTTGAGAAATCAAATTGACTTGTTGAGTCAATATCTTGTTCTGAGCCAGAATGGCATTCAGAGCATCAATCTCAAGAACTCCTTTCTTCTGACTTGTCCCGTTGTTCACAGGATTCCTTTCAGAAGTGTACATGAATTGGTTATTTGCAACCATTTCAATGAGCTCCTTAGCCTCTGTAGGCGTCTTCTTCAGATGAAGAGATCCTCCAGCAGAGCTATCCAAAGACATTTTGGATAGTTCAGAGAGACCATCATAGAAAATACCTATGATGCTCCATTCAGAAAGCATGTCTGAGGGACATTTTCTGATTAATTGTTTGTATCTTTCCCAAGCTTCATAGAGGGATTCGCCATCCTTCTGTCTGAAGGTTTGGACTTCCACTCTAAGCTTACTCCATTTTTGAGGTGGAAAGAACTTTGCCAAGAAGGCATTGACTAGCTTTTCCCAAGAGTCCAGGCTATCTTTAGGTTGTGAATCCAACCATATTCTAGCTCTGTCTCTTACAGCAAAAGGGAATAGCAGCAGTCTGTAGACCTCAGGGTCAACCCCATTAGTCTTGACTGTGTCATAGATTTGCAAGAACTCAGCTAAAAACTGATGAGGATCTTCCATTGGAAGTCCATGGAACTTGCAATTCTGTTGCATTAGAGAAACTAGTTGAGGCTTAAGCTCAAAGTTGTTTGCTCCAATGGCAGGGATAGAGATGCTTCTCCCATAGAAGTCGGGAGTAGGTGCAGTAAAGTCACCCAGCACCTTCCTTGCATTGTTGGCATTGTTGTTGTTTTCGGCTGCCATGTGTTCTTCTTCTTTGAAGAATTCGGTCAGGTCCTCTAAAGAGAGTTGTGCTTTGGCTTCTCTTAGCTTTCTCTTCAAGGTCCTTTCAGGTTCAGGGTCAGCTTCAAGAAGAATGCCTTTGTCTCTGCTCCTGCTCATATGAAAGAGAAGAGAACAAGAAGATGTGGAATCCTCTATGTCACAGTATAGAGATTCCTTGAGATGTCAGAGGAAAAGAAAAATAGAAGAAAGAAGGTAGAAGAATTCGAACTTGATGAGATAAAGTTCGAATTGTGCATTAAGAAGGAGTAGTACTCCATAAATAGAAGGATGTGAGGAGGAGGGAAGAGAATTTTCGAAAATTAATTAGAAAGATGTCAAAAACATTTTAAAAATTGATTGATAATTTTCGAAAATTCAAAGTGGGAAAGAAATCAAGTGATTTTTGAAAAAGATTTTGAAATTAGAAGTTAAAAAGATTTGATTAAAAACTGATTTTGAAAAAGATGTGATTAAAAAGATATGATTGAAAAGATTTGATTTGAAAACAATTTTAAAAGATATGTTTTGAAAACAATGTTTTAAAAGATTTGATTTTGAAAATTAATGACTTGCCTAACAAGAAAAGATATGATTCAAACATAAAACCTCTCTCAGCAGAAAAGGTAACAAACTTGAGATGTTCAATCAAATCTTTAATTGTTAGTAAGTATCTTTGAAAAAGGAAAGAAATTGATTTTGAAAACATTTGATTGAAAAGATATGATTTGAAAAAGATTGATTTTGAAAAACTTTGAAAACTTGAAAAAAATAGATTTTGAAAACAAAATCTTCCCCCTAGCACCATCTGGCGTTAAACGCCCAGAATGGTATACATTCTGGCGTTTAACGCCCAAAATGCTACCTCTTTGGGCGTTAAACGCCCAACCAGGTACCCTGGCTGGCGTTTAAACGCCAGTCTGTCTTCTTCACTGGGCATTTTTGAATGCTCAGCTTTTTCTGTGTAATTCCTCTGCAGTATGTTCTGAATCTTCAATTCTTTGTATTATTGACTTGAAAAGACACCAATTAAAAATATTTTTGGATTTTTAATAATCAAAATGCAACAAGAATCAAATAACAATGCATGCAAGACACCAAACTTAGCAGTTTGTATACTACTGACACTATATGAGACACATAACACTCAAGCCAAAAGAATTCAAAGATCAGAGTAAGAAATCATCAAGAATTACTTGAAGATCCTTAAGATATATGAATGAATGTATGCAATTGACACCAATCTTAAGATGAGACTAGTGTCTCAACAAGGAACATGACATATTTTTGGTTTTTATGATCTTTTTGAATTTTTTTTTTTTTGTGATTTTCGAAAGTTAAGTGGAAAAAGATATCAAAATTCTTAATGAGAATTCCAGGAATCAGTGCAATGCTAGTCTAAGACTCCGGTCCAGGAATTAGACATGGCTTCACAGCCAGCCAAGCTTTCAAAGAAAGCTTCGGTCCAAAACACTAGACATGGCCAAAGGCCAGCCAAGCCTTAGCAGATCACTGCTCCAAAAGCAAGATTGATAAAAATCAACAAGCTCTTGTGATGATAAGTTGAAACCTCGGTCCAATGAAATTAGACATGGCTTCTCAGCCAGCCAGATTTCAACAAATCATCATGAAACTCTAGAATTCATCTTCAAGAATTTCGAAAAAAAATACCTAATCTAAGCAACAAGATGTACCGTCAGTTGTCCAAACTGAACAATCCCTGGCATTGTTTCCAAAAGCTTGCTCAAAACTTGAACAATCCCCGGCAATGGCGCCAAAAACTTGGTGCGCGAAATTGTGATCACTACAACTTCACACAACTAACCAGCAAGTGCACTGGGTCGTCCAAGTAATACCTTACGTGAGTAAGGGTCGATCCCACGGAGATTGTTAGTATTGAAGCAAGCTATGGTCATCTTGTAAATCTTAGTCAGGCAAACTCAGATGTATATGGTGATGAACGAAAATAACATAAAAGATAAAGATAGAGATACTTATGTAATCCATTGGTAGGAACTTCAGATAAGCGCATGAAGATGCCTTCCCTTCCGTCTCTCTGCTTTCCTACTGTCTTCATCCAATCCTTCTTCTCCCTTTCCATGGCAAGCTCGTGTAGGGTTTCACCGTTGTCAATGGCTACCTCCCATCTTCTCAGTGAAAGCGATTGCATATGCTCTGTCACAGCATAGCGGAATTCAGCTGTCGGTTCTCGGTCAGGCCGGAATAATATCCATTGATACTTTTGCGTCTGTCACTAACGCCCCGCCTGCTAGGAGTTTGAAGCACGTCACAGTCATTCAGTCATTGAATCCTACTCAGAATACCACAGACAAGGTTAGACCTTCCGGATTCTCTTGAATGCTGCCATCAGTTCTTGCCTATACCACGAAGACTCTGATCTCACGGAATGGTTGGCTCGTTTGTCAGGCGAGCACTCGGTTGTTAGGCGATCAACCATGCATCGTGCAATCAGGAATCCAAGAGATATTCACTAGAGCCTTGATTGCTTGTAGAACAAAAGTGGTTGTCAGTCACCTTGTTCATAGGTGAGAATGATGATGAGTGTCACGGATCATCACATTCATCAAGTTGAAGAACAAGTGATATCTTGGACAAAGAACAAGCGGAATTGAATGGAAGAACAATAGTAATTGCATTAATACTCGAGGTACAGCAGAGCTCCACACCTTAATCTATGGTGTGTAGAAACTCCACCGTTGAAAATACATAAGCATAAGGTCTAGGCATGGCCGAATGGCCAGCCTCCCAAATTGAGTTCAATCATAAAACATGATCGAAAAGCCCCCAAATACAATAGAAAAAGGTCCTACTTATAGAAAACTAGTAGCCTAGGGTGTACAGAGATGAGTAAATGACATAAAAATCCACTTCCGGGCCCACTTGGTGTGTGCATGGGCTGAGCAATGAAGCAATTTCGTGTAGAGACTCTTCTTGGAGTTAAACGCCAGCTTTTATGCCAGTTTGGGCGTTTAACTCTCATTTGGGTGCCAGTTCCAGCGTTTAACGCTGGGATTTCTTGAGGTGACTTTGAACGCCGGTTTGGGCCATCAAATCTTGGGCAAAGTATGGACTATCATATATTGCTGGAAAGCCCAGGATGTCTACTTTCCAACGCCGTTGAGAGCGCGCCAATTGCGCTTCTGTAGCTCCAGAAAATCCACTTCGAGTGCAGGGAGGTCAGAATCCAACAGCATCTGCAGTCCTTTTTAGTCTCTGAATCAGATTTTTGCTCAGGTCCCTCAATTTCAGCCAGAAAATACCTGAAATCACAGAAAAACACACAAACTCATAGTAAAGTCTAGAAAAGTGAATTTTAGCTAAAAACTAATAAAAATATACTAAAAACTCATCTAAAACTACCAAAAACATACTAAAAACAATGCCAAAAAGTGTATAAATTATCCGCTCATCAATTATCAAGTAACTCGACAGGGCCCGACGTGACAAAGTCGGCCCGGAAAGATAAGTTACAAAAGATAAATCCCTGAAAGAGACTTGAACAAGGTCCAAGAAAGAGGATTATCAAGTAACTCGATAGGGCCCGACGTGACAAAGTTGGCCCGAAAAGATAAAGTTACAAAAGATAAATCCCCGAAAGAGACCTGAACAAGGTCCAAGAAAGAGGATTATCAAGTAACTCGACAAAGCCCGACATGACGAAGTCGGTCCAAGATACAAAGCTACAAAGGTAATCCCTGAAAGAGACCTGAACAAAGTCCAAGAAAGAGGATTACCGAGTAATTTGACAGGAACCGACGCGATTAAGCTACCCTTGGAAGAGACGTTAAGTAAGGTCCAAAAAGGAGGGCTACAAAAAAACAAAAACCAAGTTGAAAAATCGGCAATCTCAATATTACGATAAACAACAGTTTAAGATTGATGAGAGCAGTGTCAGGCCAAAGAATCAAGCTGATCATGTCAGACAAAAACCTACGAAGGTGCCAAGACGAGAGCAAAGCAGACAGGATATAAAAACTACTAAGTTATGATAATAGCAAGCTTTAGAGGCCACTTAAATTAGCCCAGGAAGCTCGAAAACCACCTTGTTGTTCTAAACAAAGTTGCTAAACAAGCAACAGAAGTATCAACAGTCAACAAAACACTATTTACAAAATAAAAGAGTTCAAAGCCCACAGGCCGGGCTATACACAAATACATAAGGAATAATCAAAGAGAGTCCAAAGATTCCCAGTAGCAGCATCCCGGGGTGAAGGAGGACGAGTCTGAAGAGGCACTGCATCTACCGTCCCATCATCCTGGTTCAGGATCTGGACATCAGGATCGGACTAAGGCTGAATGACTTCAGCTGCCTGAGAAGAAGAGGGCGGCACAATGCAGAGTTTGGTTGAAGGAACAGGAGGGGGCTCAACATCATCATCAGGGTCCTCGGGAACGATTTTGCCATCCTTCACAACATTATCCAAGCTAAACAAGGCAAGGTTCGCATCCGGGGCAATAACCCGAACCTGTTCCTTCAGGTTCTTATAGGCAGTAGTTACGCTGCCCACAAGATGACCCTAGAGCTCAGAATAATCAACCCGGACCGAGTCTAGCTCCTCCCGAAGTCGCATCACTTCTCTGTAGGACGTGACATAGCTTTCTTTGTGCTTCAAAGCCACATCCTCAGCCAATCGCACAGAGGCCGCCAGGGCAAGAGAGCTGGCCTTCTCCCCTTTCAGCTCCTTCTTCAGTTTAGTCACCTCCGCTTCAAACTCCTCCTTGAGACCCTTCATACGATCAAATTCTCGCTTAGCTTCCTCCATAAAAGCTTTGGTAGCATGAAGAGGTAGATTTTGGGCAGTGCGATACAAAGCAGCTCCCATATGAGCCATCTTAACACTACTCCGAGTTATAAAATCCAAGTGATGAAGGAAAGATACATCATCCATTGAAAGAGCACCATAAGGTGCGATCTGGTGGTCCACAAAACCAATAGGATCAAAATCTGGGGCATCTAGACTGAAAGGTTCAACAGTTCGAGGTCTTTTTGGAGGAGGGGCGGCCGAAGAAGAAACCACAGCAGTAATAGAAGATTGAGGGGGATCCACTAAATGGACCCGAGGTGTAGGGATCATTATCCTCGGGCCAGGAGAGCTCGGCACGGGTGGCTTCAAATGAGCTTGGGAAGTTCCTTCAACATCAGCCCGGGCCGAGATGTTTTGAGCCGTAGTAGCTTTCCTCGTCTTCTTGAAGGCCTTCATTGCATCATTATTCTTGGCCATCTCTGCAAAATAAAAAACAACAATTTATCACGCCAGGAAGAAAGCAGGAGAAAAACAAGATAACAAGATATATCAAAGGCAGTACCCAAAGCAGTTCGAATAAAGGACGGATCTCCCAAAGACTTTTTAGTATCCAAGTGAGGAGGTTCTCCCCAAATATCCTCCAAAACACTCAAAAGGCCTGCTCGACCTCGCTCAACATCTCCCAAGTATACAGGGATACCATTACGTTCCTCTGCCACTCTAAGGGAAAGCAGGGCTCATTATTTTCATCTAGAAAGAAAGGCCGGGCTCCTTCAACAGCCCGGACCTTAAAGAAGTAGTTCTTAAAATCGCGGAAAGATTCGTCTTACATGGAAAAAATCTTGTGCCCTGGGCAGAACTAAAAGAAATACAAGAAGCTTTCTTCTTGGTAGTCCCGGGTTTGGTCAACACAAAAAGATACAGAAAAAGAGTTTGCAAAGGTGTAACACCAAATTCTTGACAAACAAGCTGAAAAATATTGATGAAGCCCCATGAATTCGGATGGAGCTGCGAAGGGGCTACGCTACAAGACCATAACAGGTCAGTTTCAAAGGAAGTAAAAGGAAAGGTGATGTTCATTTGGCTAAAAAAGAAGTCATAAGCATAGAAGAAGGGACGCTCCCCCTAGATCAGGACTGAGAAGCAAACTCTATCGCCAGAATCAGGTGTTGCCAACTCATAATTGCCTTCCTGATCTGCACTGTTATAGACACGATGATGCTTTCTAGGCATCGCACAAAATTCTGAATCGACTAAAGAAACACACAGCAAAACAAGAGAGTCCAGCCAATCAGACATCCCTTCGGGAACCTCAGAAGACGCCTCGACAATATTTTTTCGGGAAGACATGGCCAACTAATCCTACAAAGCAAGAAAAAAGATTGGGTTACTAAAAAGGTAATGACATCCCATATGTAATCAAAACAACTCGGACAGCACATTCCAACGCGGTACAACAGATAAAAAGAAAAACCCCAGGACACAACCCAGAGTCCAGGGGCATCCTTTAGAGGCAGAAAAAGATTCAGGGAAGCCTACAAGCCTACATCTTTACACGTCCCAACAAAAAGCAAGTAAAGTCATCAAAATAGGCGTTGATAGAAATTACAACCTCAGTTCACCCAATAGCAAGAACATGCCAAACGGAAAAAAGACAAAGGCACAATCTTTTCTTCAAAAATCAAACGAATCAAGCAATAACATGCAAAAGCCTTAGGAAGCTTCAATCGCCAAGGGAACATCAGAAAAGAAAAATCCAGAAATCACAGCAACAAAAAATACAGAAAAGTGAAAAGGTTCAAAACAAAAACCCTACTATACCAGGAAATAGAACAATGCAAGCAAAAAAGAGAAGATGAACCAACCTGAAAAAGGAGAAGCACGCGGAGAGCGAAGACGAAAAGATCAGGGGTTGCCATCGAAAGCAAAAAGAGCACCCACGATTGCTAAACAATGTCACAAAGAAAAACGCGAAAAGGCAAACGACAGACGAAAACAACAAAAGTGAGAAAGAAAAAGGGGAAGTTACAGAAAGGAGAAAAAAACCGTCTCCGTGTGTGAAGTTCAAAATATAAGAAGCAAGAGAAACGGGGCATTGAAAACCAATTAATGGAGGCATTAAAAACCCTCGCGCATTCCCAAGGCCAGGGCACTAACGCAAAAGCTCGCGCTTTCAGAGGAAACGGAATAGAAACGGTCCGCATTCAAAAAAGGAGAACTCTACGAAAAAGAAATCGACAAAATGCTCAAGTTTGGCTTCACCAAAGAAGGATCGAAGTCCTAAAACTAAAGACTCGACCTCAAAAAGGAAGACCGAGCTCGAGCAGGGGCACTGTTCATACCCTGGGTCGAGCTGTCCGACCCGGAATGTTCTACAGACAAAGCGACCGACCTCTTCAGGTCAGGATAACCCGACCTCTTCTCAAAGAGCTCGACCAAGTCACAGGAAAGCCCAACAAAGGGCCCAAATAAAGGAACACGTCCTAAATCCAAGGGCAGCCCAAGCCCGTAGAGATAAAGGCGGTTCCCTTGAAGATAAGATGACCTCACTTGAAGATAAGATAAAGATAAGATAAGATAACTAACTTATCTTATCTAAGAAGGTCATTCTACGCTATTATAAATACACTGAAGCACCCAGGTATAACTCATACTTTGATTCTACTCAATACTTGCTTAATACCCTTGCTAACTTAAGCATCGGAGTCCCTTGCAGGTACCCCCCACCCTCCGGGGACGAAGGATCAGCACCATCACCAAGTCGGATACAACAGCCCCGACCAGCATAGAAGATCTCGTCCGAGATCGACCTACAATTTTAGGTAACACCTGGAACAGAGGTGTTCATACCCTGACCGAGCTCTCCAAACTCGGTAAAGCTGATAGAAGGCCCGACCTCGACCCAAGGCCCACGTTCGAGGTCGGACCTCGGACAAACAGGCCAAAGAAAGGCCCATCAGAAGGAACTAAGCCCAAAACCTAAAGGCCGAAAGGGCCTGGGAAAGGCGGTTCCGCAAAGATAGAGATGAATCTCCCAAAAGATAAGATAAGATAAGAATATCTTATCCAGGGATGATCGCAGCCAACTACTATAAATACACTGGAGCACCCAGGTATAAGGCATACTCTAATTCTACTTGATATCTGCTTGGACCCATGCTAACTTAAGCATCGGAGTGTCATTGCAGGTACAACCCCCCGCCGTTCAGCACAACCAGCTCGGGTCACAGACCCCCCGCCTCGGGCCTTGCCAGAAGACCGAGCTACACGTTTCAGGTAACCCTCGGAACATTGGCGCCGTTGCCGGGGACCTGGAAGTCATCCCTTTACCATGGCGGACGACCCTCCCAACAATAACCACGCTACATCAGAACAAGAAGAGGAAGTTGACACCGGAGAACGGCCGGACAGCCCTCTATCACCACGCACTCCAGGAGGAAATAAATAGAATCGCCCAAAGACATCACCCCCAGAAAAAGATCCACAAAATCCCGAAAGAGAAAAAAGTTCGGAGATTCTGGAAACAGTTCGGGCACAACAAAGCCGGCTGAGACAACTCGAAGAGGACGTAAAGAAGCAGAAGGAAACTGAAACAGGATCTGAGAAGGGAAGCTCGCAAACGCAGAGAATTGGAAGAAAAACTGCGGAAGATAGAGGCCAACCTAAAGATCGGACGGAACACGGCACCACTCCCGAAAGCAACCATGATCCCTTCACACAAGAGATCATGAAAGAGAAGGTACCGCGAAACTTCAAACCACACAGATATGGACCTCTACGACGGCACCACCGATCCAAGTCATCACCTCAGCAATTTCAGAAGCAGAATGTACTTAGTCGACGCCTCCGACGCGATTCGATGCAAAGCCTTCCCCACCACTCTCACTAAGTCAGCCATGAAGTGGTTCGACAACCTGCCACCAGGATCAATCTCCAGCTTTGAAGACCTGACCAAAAAATTCTTAACAAGGTTCTCTATTCAAAAGGACAAGGCAAAACATGCCCCCAGCCTACTCGGGATCAAACAAGGCAACCAAGAAACTCTCAGAGAGTACATGGAGCGATTCAACAAGGCCTGCCTGGACATACAACACTTGCCCACGAAAGCAGCCATCATGGGACTAGCAAACGGCCTAAAAGAAGGACCGTTTAGCCAATCCCTATCCAAAAGATACCCGACCTCCTTATACGAAGTACAAGAAGGGCAGGAAAGTATATCAACATGGAAGAAACCTCCCAGCTGAGAGACTCTTCCAGGAAGGAGTCAACCTACCCGCCCCGAGATCGAGATCGGGAACAGAAAAAGAAAGAAGAATCCAACTCGGACAAGCCACGAAAATACCACAGCTACACTCCCCTCCGAGTCTCCCTGGTAGACGTCTACAGAGAAGTATGCCACACCGAGAAGATCCCACCACCCAAACTTCTGAAGCACAAGAGAGCAGGAAGAGATCGGTCCGAGTACTGCGAATATCACAGACTCTACGGCCACTCTACTAACGACTGCCACGACTTAAAAAATGTTATAGAAAAGCTAGCCAGAGAGGGAAAACTCGACAGATACATAGCTGAGAAAGGAGAAGAAACCAGAAAGAGAAGACGGGGAGATAACGAAGATCGGGACCGAGCAAACACGAACCCCGCGAACTCCTGAAAGGCACATACACATGATAAACGGAGGTTTCGCAGGGGGAGGGACATCCAAATCCTCACGGAAGAGACACCTCAAAGAAGTCTACCATGTCCGAGAAGACAGCCCCTTACCCGAGTTACCTACTATCTCATTTACCCGAGAAGATGCTCTTGGAATAATACCCGGACACGACGACCCTATGGTGATCACCATCATCCTAGCCAACGCCAACTTACATCGAACCCTGATCGACCAAGGAAGCTCAGCAGATATCCTGTTCAAAGCAGCCTTCGACAAGCTCGGACTCGAAGAAAAAGAGCTAAAAGCCTATCCCACTGACCTGTTTGGACTAGGAGATACCCCGATCCGCCCTTGGGATACATCTCATTACACACTACCTTTGGAAAAGGCGAGCAAACCAAAACACTAAGCATCGACTACATTGTAGTCGACGTCACTTCAGCATACAATGCCCTCATCGGACGACCAACCCTAAACAAACTAGCGGCTATAGTCTCGACCCACACCTCTGTATGAAGTTCCCTACCGCAAAGGGAATCGCTACCCTAAAAGGCAACCAAAAACTAGCACGACGATGCTACAACGAAAGCCTGAGCCTAAAAGGGAAAGAGGTCAACACAATAGAACTCGGGCGAGTCCAAGCCCGAGAAGATCTTCGGCCGCAACCAGAAGGAGAGACCGAAAAGATCCAGATCGGGAACACACCCGAGAAAGTAACAAACATAGGGGCAAACCTCGAAGCAGGCCTAAAGGAGGAACTCACAACCCTCTTAAGGGAGAATTCCGACCTCTTCGCCTGGAAAGCCTCCGACATACCAGGCATAAGCCCCGACCTGATGTGCCATAAGCTATCAGTATACCCGGGATCCCGACCTGTCCAACAAAGACGCAGGAAGCTCGGGCCCGAACGCATGCAAGCAATAGAAGAACAAGTGCAAGCACTACTAGATGCAGGGTTCATTAGGGAAGTAAAGTACCCCCTATGGCTCGCAAACGTGGTCCTAGTGAAGAAGCCCAATGGAAAATGGAGGATGTGCGTCGACTACACGGATCTCAACAAAGCCTGCCCCAAAGATCCATATCCACTACCGAACATCGACGCCTTAGTCGATGCCGCTTCGGGCTACAGATACCTCTCCTTCATGGATGCATACTCGGGATACAATCAAATCCCGATGTATGGACCCGACCAAGAAAAGACCTCGTTCATAACCCCAAGGGCAAACTACTGCTACGTAGTAATGCCCTTCGGGCTAAAGAACGCAGGGGCAACCTACCAGAGGCTAATGAAAAAGTGTTCTCAGAACACATCGGGCTACAGCTAGAGGTGTACGTCGACGACATGCTAGTAAAGACACAAGAAGACAGAAACTTGGTCGCCGACCTCAGCAGTATCTTCGACACCCTCCGGAAATACAACATGAGACTTAACCCGACAAAGTGCACCTTCGCCGCAGAAGCCGGGAAGTTCTTAGGCTTCATGCTGACTCAGAGAGGCATCGAAGCAAACCCGGACAAATGCCAAGCAATACTCAATATGAAAAGCCCGACGTGTGTCAAAGAAGTACAACAACTAAATGGGAGACTAGCCGCCCTATCAAGATTCTTAGCAGGATCAGCGATAAGATCACTCCCTCTCTACTCACTCCTAAAGAAAGGGAAACCCTTCTCTTGGACCCGGAATGCGAAAAGGCCTTCCAAGAATTCAAGGAATTCCTCGGGCAGCCACCAATCTTAACCCGACCTCTAAAAGGGGAAGAGCTCGTACTATACCTGTCGGTCGGACATCGGGCAGTCGCCTCGGCACTAATACGAGAAAATGAGGAGGGGCAACACCCCATATACTTCGTAAGCAAAGCACTACAAGGGGCCGAATTAAACTATCAGAAAATAGAGAAATTCGCCTATGCACTAGTGTTCACAGCTCGGAGACTCCGCCCCTACTTTCAAGCCCACACCATCAAAGTCCGGACAAACCAACCCATGAGACACATCCTACAAAAGACAGACATGGCAGGACAAATCCTACAAGGGCGGTGGAATTGTCCGAGTTCGACCTCCACTATGAAGCCCGGACTGCCATAAAATCTCAATACCTAGCCGACTTCGTCGCAGAATACACTGAGACCCCGGGAACCCCACTCTCATGGAATCTGTATGTCGACGGATCCTCAAACAAAACAGGAAGCGGGGCCGGTGTTATACTCGAAAGCGATCAAGGAACACGGATTGAGCTATCCCTAAAATTCGAGTTCCAGGCCTCAAATAACCAAGCCGAATACGAAGCCCTACTAGCGGGACTAAAACTAGCCGAAGAGGTCAGAGCAAAGAGGATCACGATCTTCAGCGACTCCCAGGTCGTCACATCACAAGTAAATGGAAGCTACCAGGCCAAAGACCCTACTATGAAAAAATACCTAGACCAAACACAGACGCAATTACGACACTTCCCGGAAATACAAATCCAGCACATACCCCGGGAGCAAAATGCCCGGGCAGACGCCCTCTCAAAACTTGCTAGCACCAAGCCCGGAGGGAACAACAGGAGTCTCCTCCAAGAAACTCTACAATCCCCCTCCGTGTTAAGGGAGGAAGAAATACTAAATATATCCGGGCAACAACAAGGATGGATAACCCCCATACTCAACTATCTGAAATCGGGAACTCTCCCCGCCGAAAGAAAAGAAGCTAAAAGGCTTACAAAAGACGCCCAGAACTACACGTTAATCCACGACGTATTATACAGAAGAGGATTCTCAAACCCCTCCTGAGGTGCGTCCCGACCACAGAAACAAAGAGCGTCCTCGAAGAAGTCCACAAAGGCATGTGTGGGAACCATCTCGGAGCCCGGGCCCTGTCCAAGAAAATAGTCAGAGCCGGGTTCTACTGGCCGACCTTGCAAAGAGACGCGGCAGAGTTTGTGAAAATATGCCCCCCTGCCAAAAACACGCAAACTTTCACAAAGCACCGCCCGAAGACCTCATAAGCATCACCGCACCATGGCCCTTCGCAAAGTGGGGACTCGACCTACTCGGCCCATTCCCACAAGGACCGGGGCAAGTCAAGTACCTCATAGTAGGGGTCGACTACTTCACAAAGTGGATCGAGGCTGAACCTTAGCCACTATTACGGCTCAGAAAAGCCGTAAATTCCTATACAAAAACATTGTCACGAGGTTCGGAGTCCCCTACTCCATCACAACAGACAATGGAACACAGTTCACAGACACAAGTTTTCAGAACTTGGTGGCCGAGCTAAAAATCAAACAGCAGTTCACATCGGTCGAACACCCGCAAGCCAATGGACAAGCAGAGGCCGCAAATAAAGTCATCTTGGCCGGGTTAAAACGAAGACTCCAAGAGGCCAAAGGGGCATGGGCCGATGAACTCCCCCAGGTATTATGGGCATATCGGACAACCCCGCACTCTACAACAGGAGAATCCCCATTCCGACTAGCCTACGGAATGGAGGCAATGATTCCCGTCGAAATAGACGAAGGATCACCCAGAACCATCTTCTACAACGAAGGAGGCAACCCTCAGGCACAAAGGGAAGAACTCGACCTCCTACCCGAGGTCCGAGAAAGAGCCCGAATCAGAGAAGAAGTCTTAAAACGACGAACGGCCCTCAGATATAACCGAAAGGTGATAAAACGAAGCTTCTCCACTCACGACCTGATTTTAATCCGAAACGACATCGGAACACAAAAATCGGGAGAAGGAAAGCTAGCCGCAAATTGGAAAGGGCCCTACAAAGTAACAGAAGTTTTAGGGACAGGCTACTACAAGATATCCGACCTAGAAGGCAATGAGCTGCCCAGAACCTGGCACGCCTGTAACCTAAGACGATACTACAGCTAGAAAAACTTAACCCGAGGTGTACTCTTTTTCCCCACGAGGGTTTTTTAATGAGACACCCGGTTAAGTAGGACACCCGGCCTAGTCAAAAGGGTAAACACTTTGTACATATTCTTCTTTTTAGTACTAATCAAATTTCTTTATTTTCTCTTTCTCGTTATAAAGCATATCCTAAAAAGTACCCACCAAGGCGCATTAATTTATGCTCGGCAAAATGCAAAAATCATTTGCCAAAGGCCATACGAGGTCGGCAAAGATGAAGCGACGAGGTTCAAATTAATGTGAGAAGTTATAAAGTAACTCTGAAATGGCTCAAAAAGCCAAATAGAAAAGAAGTTACAAAAATAACTTAAAAAAGGCCGACCAAACAACGAAGTCGGACCTGACCAAAGGGGTACTCAAGGATCCCGATGTCCGAGAGTAAACACGGACCCAAGAAAGAAGCTGGCAAAGAACCAGGACTTCGAGAAACGCTAGCTAAAAAGTTGTTACCCAAAACAACTAAAAAGCAAAAAAGCGAGAAAGTCAAGGCGCTAGCTAAAAAGTTGTTACCCAAAAACAACTAAAAAGCAAAAAGCGAGAAAGTCAAGGCGCTAGCTAAAAGTTGTTACCCAAAAACAACTAAAAAGCAAAAAGCGAGAAGTCAAAACGCTAGCTAAAAAGTTGTCACCGAGAACAACTAAAAAGCATAAAAGCGGAACGAGACAATCGAAACACAAAGCATGGCATAATAAAGCTACAAGAGTAGCTAAAATAGCAGAACAGGTGTCCAAAATGTTTGCAGAAAACATCCAAAAAACAAAAGCCACAGGTCGGGCAAAAGCACAAAAAGTACAAAAAATTACAGAGGATCAAGGCCTTTCCAGACTCCGCATCAACACCTGGCTGAAACATGGATATCGGGACTGCAGGAACAGCACCATCGCTTGGAACCTCCATACCAACTCTATCCTCGGCCAAAGGTGAAGTCGGGTTCACGACCGGAGCCTCGGGGTCGGACACCGGAGCCTTGGGGTCGGACATCGGAACCTCATCCTCAACAGGGGCAGGAACAATCTTCCCCTCCACAACCATGTTATCCGTACTGAACAAACTGAGATCCAATTCGGGAGCAAGAACCGGACCTGATCCCTCAAATTCACAAACATAGCATCCATACCCTTGGCCACATTATCTTCCAGCTCATAAAAGTCATCCCGAGCAGATTGCAGCTTCTCCTTCGTCTCCACAAGCTCAGCATACAGCTTGGTATAGTTCTCCGTCGCCACCCTCGCCATCTCCTCAGACGTCTTCGCCACCGCCACAGCCGCGGTAGCCCTAGTCTTCTCTTCCTCCAAAGACTCCTCCAGCTCGGCAATCCTAGCATCCTTCAGCTGACTAACCTTATCAAGCTCGGACGGGCCTTCTCAAGTCGGGAGCTGGTCGCCCCAAGGGGAGCTTTCTTAAATTCCCGAGCAATGGCGGCATGAAGGCTAGCCATCCGAACACAACTCCGCGCCATATACTGAAAGTGATGCTCCATGGACGCATCATCAGTAGAAATAAAAGTCTGAGGAAGAATGTGCTGCTCAACCCAACCGAGAGCATCGAAATCCTTGTCATTGAAACCAGCAGGCTCTCGGGAAGTCTTCTGTTTCTTGGGGGGAGGACCCGAGGTCGAGGGGGGAAAGCTGACCGGGTCCGGAGGTCGGAGGATCCTGAGTTATAGCTCGGAACTGAGGGACCGGAATGGTCTTCGACCGAGTCTGAACACCAATTGTAGTCTCTGCGGAGAAGGTTGGGGAGAAGCTTCAGCCTCGATTCCGAGATGCCGCAGATTTCTTCTCGACGGAGAAACTTCATAGAATCAGCCTGAGAAGACATCTCTGCAGAAACGAAACAAAGAGGTTATCAAACAGAAAGATCAAAACAAGTCAAAATATGAAAATGAAATCTCAAAAAGAGGTCGGGAGCTACCTAACTCGGAACGGAGAAGGCTTGGATCTCCCAACATTTTCTTCGTATCCAAGTAAGGTGCCCGACCCCATAGACTGCTCAACACACCAACGAAAGCCTGTTCCACCTCATCTAGACTCTCGAAAGTGTACTTAACCGACACCACACTCTCTTGCCAACAAAGAGGAAACGAAGGCTCCCCACTCTCATCTAAGAAAAAAGGTCGGACATCTCCAACAGCCCGGACTTTGAAGTAATAGTTTTTGAAATCGTGAAACGACTCATCATACAAAGTGCAAAATTTCCTACCCTGGTTAGCCCTAAACGAAACCCAGGACACCTTCCCAGCACCCGACCCGGCTTCGTCAGTACAAACAGATAAGAAAAAAGAGAACCAGAAGGGGAGACGCCTAAAATCTGACACAAAAGTTGGAAAAGCTTTAAAAACGCCCAAGAGTTCGGATGGAGTTGTGTAGGGGCAAGGTTACAAGACCAAAGGACCTCGGATTCCAGGTCGGTGAAAGGAAGACGGACACCTAGCTTGGAGAAGAAACAATCATAAGCATAGAAGAAAAGTTTCTCGGAACTCTCTAACGGCGGAAAACATACCCTCTCCTCGGACTCCGGGGCTGCTAACTCGTAATCCCGCTCAGACTCCCTGTTCTCACAAATACTACACTCCCTACGGAACCTAATCAGATACTCAGAATCTACAACAGACGGGACCCTTAAAGGAGCAGGATCTACCCAACCTAGACCACTCGGAATCTTGGTCGACATTGCTTGAAACACCTTTCGAGACATAAAAAATCTTGCCTACAAAGAAAGAATACAACAGCAAAACAAAAGAAAGCAAAGTTCTTTACAAACAAGAAGGCAGCAACTCGAATAACAAAAATGGATCGGAGAAAAGAGTCCCCCCACCACACGTACAAAGCAATAGCGGCGCCTCTTTTCGGGGCAACCCGGGCATAGAAGATATCAGAAAAAAGAAGCGTACAAAGCGAAAAAAGCAAACCTGGAAAAGAAGAAAGCGACGAGCTCCGACGAAAGGAAAAACGGCGGCGCAGAAAAGAACTCTGAAAAACGCACAAAAAATGGAAGACGAAGAACAGAGAAAGAAGAGAAGATGCTCGAAAAGAAGTGATGAATAAACAAAGAAAAATGAAGAAAGGGGCAAATAAATAAAGCCTCCACAGAGCGCCGCACGGAAATCGAGGAAGAAACGGTAACAAGCAATAAATGCTGAAACGACCGTTTTCAAATTTTGAAAAAACTACTATGCCCGAGCTCGACTTCCGAAAAAAGACGAACTCGGGCAGGGGCACTGTTCATACCCTGACCGAGCTCTCCAAACTCGGTAAAGCTGATAGAAGGCCCGACCTCGACCCAAGGCCCACGTTCGAGGTCGGACCTCGGACAAACAGGCCAAAGAAAGGCCCATCAGAAGGAACTAAGCCCAAAACCTAAAGGCCGAAAGGGCCTGGGAAAGGCGGTTCCGCAAAGATAGAGATGAATCTCCCAAAAGATAAGATAAGATAAGAATATCTTATCCAGGGATGATCGCAGCCAACTACTATAAATACACTGGAGCACCCAGGTATAAGGCATACTCTAATTCTACTTGATATCTGCTTGGACCCATGCTAACTTAAGCATCGGAGTGTCATTGCAGGTACAACCCCCCGCCGTTCAGCACAACCAGCTCGGGTCACAGACCCCCCGCCTCGGGCCTTGCCAGAAGACCGAGCTACACGTTTCAGGTAACCCTCGGAACAAGAGGGTATACAGATACTACTCCCGTATGAAGCAGTAGTGGGGTTAGCATATGACCCCAGAGTCCTTCTGGACTGTTCATTTCCACTTAGGTCCATGATGGAGAAAGGGAGATGATGTGGATTTATTTTGTTTATTTTATTATATTAAAAAATTTTTCGAAATAATAAAATAAAATAAAATAAAAACTAAAATAAAAATGAAAAATAAAAATTTTGAAAATATTTTATGAAGATTTTCGAAAAAATGAGGAGAGAGAAAGTGGTTAGGATATTTTTCAAAAGGATATGATTTGAAAAATTTTGACCAAGTCAACCCAAGTAATTCGAAAATTATGAGAAATTAAAGGAAAAGATATTTTTTTTAATTTTATGATGAAAGAGAAAAACACATAAAAGACACAAGACTTAAAATTTTTAGATCTAATGCTTCTTGTTTTCGAAAATTTTGGAGGGAAAACACCAAGGAACACCAAACTTAGAAATTTTAAGATCAAAGCACAAAGAAAACTCAAGAACACCTTGAAGACTCACAAGGACAACAAGAACAAAAGATAGAACACTAAACTTAAAATTTTTGGAAAATCAAAATAAATTTTCGAAAATTAAAGAAAATTAACAAAAGAACACCAAACTTAAAGTTTGGCACAAGATTTAATCAAAGAAAAATTATTTTTGAAAAAGTTTTTTAAAAAGAAGATACCCAATTGCCAAGAACATAAGCCAACTCTCTAGCCAACTGAGCTATAAATTTAACGTGTTTTAAAAAGGTATTTAATAAATAAAAAAATTTTGAAAACTAAAAATTTGAAAAAGCACAAGAGAAACACGAAAAGACACAAAACAAGACAAACCAAAGATCAAACAAGAAAAATTGACAAAAACAATTTGAAGATCAAGGAAGAACAATAACACGCAATTCGAAAAATTGAGAGACAAAGAAAAGCATGCAATTGACACCAAACTTAGAACATGACACTAAACTCATAAAAAAACGAAAATTCAATTAAAAAAATAATATTTTTGAAAAATTTTTAAAAGGAATAATAGAAGATGTAATCCTAGTGACTCTAAACCAAAAAGACAAAATTTTCCTAATCTAAGTAACAAGAATCACTGTCAGTTGTTCAAACTCAAACAATCCCCGGCAACGGCACCAAAAACTTGGTGCACAAAATTGGAAATCACATTTCGCACAACTAACCAGCAAGTGCACTGGGTCGTCCAAGTAATACCTTACGTGAGTAAGGGTCGGATCCCACGGAGATTGTTTGCTTGAAGCAAGCTATGATTATCCTGTAACTCTTAGTCAGGATATAATATCAATAATAATTCTTAATTTTATTTGTAAAAAGTGAAAGGGCATAAAATAAATAATTGTCACGCAATAATGTAGAATATGTTGGAGTTTTGGAGATGCTTTGTCCTCTAAATTCCTGCAACATAATGCTTTCTCACTTTCATAAATGCAAGGCTCCTTCCATGGCAAGCTGTATGTAGGGCATCACCGTTGTCAATGGCTACTTCCCATCCTCTCAGTGAAAATGGTCCAAATGCTCTGTCACAACACGACTAATCATCTGTTGGTTCTCGATCATGTCAGAATAGGATCCCTTGATCCTTTTGCATCTGTCACTACGCCCAACACTCGCGAATTTTAAGCTCGTCACAATCATCCAATCCCAGAATCCTACTCGGAATACCACAGACAAGGTTCAGACTTTTCGGATTCTCAAGGATGCTGCCAATGGATTCTAGCTTATACCACGAAGATTCTGATTAAGGAATCTAAGAGATACTCATTCAATCTAATGTAGAACAGAGGTGGTTGTCAGGCACACGTTCATGGATTGAGGAAAGTGATGAGTGTCACGGACCACCACCTTCTTTATACTGAAGCGCGAATGAACATCTTAGATAGGAACAAGCGTGTTTGAATAGAAAACAGAAATCATTGCATTAATTCATCGAGACGCTGCAGAGCTCCTCACCCCCAACAATGGAGTTTAGAGACTCATGCCATCAAAAGGTACAATGTTCAGATCTAAAAATATCATGAGATACAAAATAAGTCTCTAAAAGTTGTTTAAATACTAAACTAGTAGCCTAGGTTTACAGAAAATGAGTAAACTAAGATGGATAGTGCAGAAATCCATTTCTGGGGCCCACTTGGTGTGTGCTGGGGCTGAGACTTAAGCTTTTCACGTGCCTGGGCTGTTTCTGGAGTTGAATGCCAGGTTGTAACCTGTTTCTGGCGTTGAACTCTAACTTGCAACCTGTTTCTAGCGCTGAACGCCAGACTGCAACATGAAACTGGCGTTAAACGCCAGTTTACATCGTTTATCTTCGCGCAAAGTATGGGATATTATATATTGCTGGAAAGCTCTGGATGTCTATTTTCCAACCCAATTGAGAGCACACCAATTGGACTCCTGTAGCTACAAAAAATCCATTCCGAGTGCAGGGAGGTCAGAATCCAACAGCATCAGCAGTCCTTTTTCAGCCTAATTCAGATTTTTGTTCAACTCCCTCAATTTCAGCCAGAAAATACATGAAATCACAAAAAAACACACAAACTCATAGTAAAGTCCAGAAATATGAATTTTGCTTAAAAACTAATAAAAATATACTAAAAACTAGCTAAAACACACTAAAATCTACATGAAATTACCCCAAAAAGCGTATAAAATATCCGCTCATCACATATGGATATGTAGAGCTTCAGGATATTGACTCTGACAAAAAGTTCATTGTTAATGGACAGAGAGTTAAGCAATATCTTGAAAGCAATGTTGAGCATGAATGCTCAAAACTGAGACTAGATTAAAGCTGAGTAAAAGTACAGCTAAAGACAGTAAAGAAGCGCTTATTGGGAGGCAACCCAATCTTATTTATCTATGTTAATCACCTTCTCAATTCATTTTCCATTGTTATTTTATGTTTTCTTTAGGTTGATGATCATGTGGAGTCATAAAAATAACTGCAGAATTAAAGCAAAATCGAAAACAACATTAAAAACAACACACCTTGGAAGAGGAGCTTACTGGCGTTTAAACGCCAGTAAGGGTAGCAGAATAGGCCTTAAACGCCCAGCCTGGCACCATTCTGGGCGTTTAACGCCAGAAAGAAGCACTAGACTGGAGTTTAATGCCAGAAACAAGCATCAAGCTGGCGTTTAACGCCAGAAACAAGCAACAGCTTGGCGTTAAACGCCAGGAAAAGTATAAAAGCTGGCATTTAACGCCAGAAACAGGAAGTGGTCTGGCGTTAAACGCCAGAATTGCACTCTAAGGGCATTTTTGAATGCCTAAATGGAGCAGAGATACTAAGTCCTTGACCCCTCAGGATCTGTGGACCCCACAGGATCCCCACCAACCTCAACTCACCATCTCTCTCCTTCACACCTACCTAGAACACCCTTCCCCAACTACCCTTCATCAATCACATCCATCTCTCTCCCTCCATCTCCTCCATTTTCTTCTTCTTCCCTTCTTTCTTTCTTCTTTTGCTCGAGGACGAGTAAACCTTTTAAGTTTGGTGTGGTAAAAGTGTTGCTTTTTTGTTTTTCCATAACCATTTATGGCACCTAAGGCCGGAGAAACCTTAAGAAAGAGGAAAGGGAAGGCAATTGCTTCTACCTCCAAGTCAAGAGAGATGGAGAGGTTCATTGATGAGCGGATAATTTATACGCTTTTTGGCATTATTTTTAGGTAGTTTTTAGTAGGATCTAGCTACTTTTAGGGATGTTTTTATTAGTTTTTATGAAAAATTCACATTTCTGGACTTTACTATGAGTTTGTGTGTTTTTCTGTGATTTCAGGTATTTTCTGGCTGAAATTGAAGGACCTGAGCAAAAATCTGATAGGAGGATGACAAAGGACTGCTGATGCTGTTGGATTCTGACGTCCCTGCACTCGAAATGAATTTTCTGGAGCTATAAAACTCCAAATAGCGCGCTCTTAACTATGTTGGAAAGGAGACATCTAGGGCTTTCCAGCAATATATAATAGTTTATACTTTATTCGAGTTTAGATGACGCAAACTGGCGTTCAACGCCAGTTCCATGCTACATTCTCGCGTAAAACGCCAAAAACACGTCACACACCAGAGTTAAATGGAAAAAACACATTACAACTTGGCATTTAACCCCAAGAGAAGCCTCTGCACGTGTGAAGCTCACGCTCAGCCCAAGCACACACCAAAGTGGGCCCCGAAAGTGTATTTCTGCATTAAGACTTATTTTTGTAAACCTTAGTAGCTAGTTTAGTATAAATAGAACTTTTTTCTATTGTACTAGACGTCTTATCTTTGGATTGATCTTTAATTAGTGTATGTGATTTTAGACTTTCATGGAGGCTGGCCATTCGGCCATGCCTAGACCTTGTTCTTATGTATTTTCAACGGTGGAGTTTCTACACACCATTGATTAAGGTGTGGAGCTCTGCTGTACCTCGAGAATTAATGCAATTACTATTGTTCTTCAATTCAATTCAAGCTTATTCTTATTCTAAGATATTCGCTGCACTTTGATGAGCGGATAATTTATATGCTTTTTGACATTATTTTTAGGTAGTTTTTAGTAGGATCTAGCTACTTTTAAGGATGTTTTTATTAGTTTTTATGCAAAATTCACATTTCTGGACTTTACTATGAGTTTGTGTATTTTTTTGTGATTTTAGGTATTTTCTGGCTAAAATTGAGGGACCTGAGCAAAAATCTGATAGAAGGCTGACAAAGGACTACTGATGCTATTGGATTCTGACCTCCCTGCACTCGAATTAAATTTTCTGGAGGTACAGAACTCCAAATGGCGCGCTCTCAACTGCGTTGGAAGGTAGACATCCAGGGCTTTTCATAAATATATAATAGTTCATACTTTTTTCGAGTTTAGACGACGCAAACTGGCGTTCAAATCTAGTCCCATGCTGTATTTTGGAGTAAAACGCCAGAAACACGTCACAAACCAGAGTTAAACGCCAAAAACACGTTACAACTTGGCGTTTAACCCCAAGAGAAGCCTCTACACGAGTAAAGCTCAAGCTCAGCGTAAGCATGATGCATTCGCATATTTACCATTTTAACTAGTTAGTTTAGTTAGTTTTAGCTTAGCTTCATTCATTTTCTTTGAAATAAATAGACAAATTTGTGAACTTTTTCTCCATGCATTCATAAACCAAGAACTAAGTGAAATTTGACATAATCTATGCAAATGATTCAAGAAGTTTATATGCAAGTTAAGGTGAATGATTTCCTTGAAATTTAATGCATAAGATGGCAAAACTTTGAGAAAAGTTCTTTGGTTTATGATAGGTGATGAAGCAAGAAGACAATGGTGCAAGGAAATCTTGGAGCAAGAAGGAGAAGCACGTTGCCAACTTGATCCTCAAGTTGGCAATGCCCATTTGATGCAACCAGGATGAGATAGCACGTTGGCAACTTGGTTTCCAAGTTGCCAACGCCCAAATTGGTGCTGCCAAGAGGATTAGCACGTTGGCAACTTGGAAACCAAGTTGGCAACGTGCTAGTGCATGTTCAACAGAATTTGCAGCCTGACCTTCCCCTCTTCAAGGATGAATAACATGAACCACAGAGATCCAATTGACATGCTTCTAATTGTGTTGAGAAGCTGACATCCAGAGCTTTCCAACGATATATAATAGTCTATAATGGAGCATGAAATGAAAGCTCAAATTAGAGGCAAATTTAAGCCCCAAGAACAAGGAAATGGAGCATTGCACGTTGCCAACTTGAGAACCAAGTTGGCAACGCCAGGAAGCTACCAGGGGAGATGCATTGCACGTTGCCAACGTCAAGACCAAGTTGGCAACAACGTGGGCAACAACGCCCAAGCAAGGAGGAGGAAGGCATCTCGGCGTTGTTGCTGGCGTGTTTGCCAGCAACGTGGGCAACAACGCCTAAGCCAAGAAGAAAAGAGAGCCTGGCATTGTTGCTGGCGTGTTTGCCAGCAACGTGGGCAACAACGCCCAGGCAGCTTGATGTGTCTCTCTTCAAGGGCGTGTATCTTGAGCTAGAAAACTCCAAATGAGGTGAACTCAGTGGCATTGGAAAGTAGACATCAAGAGCTTTCCAACCATATATCATAGTGAAGTATTGGAGTTCATTTGAAGGTTCAAAAGCCAGCTTCATATAGAGCCCCAGAAACCTTGGGCGTTATCATGCGCGTGTTCACCAAAAACGCCAGGCAGCCTGACCATACCTTCTTCAAAGGAACATAACTTGAGCTATAGAGATCCAATTGAGGTGCTTCCAGTTGCGTTGGAAAGCTGACATTCAGAGCTTTCTAACCATGTATGATAGTTTATAGTGAAACACAAAATTAAAGCTCAAACAAGAGGCAACTTTGGGCACCAAAAACTGAATTTAGAAAGGACCAAGTGTTTGGCAACTTGGGCTGGCAATGCCCATGCACCAAGCCTGGTGCCCAGGAAATTCCTTGCCCGTTGCCAACTTGCATAAAGCTGGCGTTGTTGGCAACAACGCCCAGATGGGCCAGAATTGATGAGAAATTGCTCTTGTACTCTTTACCACTTTCAGAGAGGAATTCTTCCGTCATTGGACCAGGAACTTAACCATGGAAAAGCCCACATTGCCAACCCAATTGAGGACCTCCAAATGAGTCTTAGGAGTAGTATAAATAGAGTTAAATTTTGTACTTGGAGGACTCTTCTTCCACTTTCTAGAGACTTTTACTTTTACTTTTGACACTTAGATTGTTCTTCTCTTTTGGGGGATATATCCGAAGGCTATTTTGTCTTTCTTGCAACTTTCAAATTTCAGTTTTAAAAAGAACTTCTTCCTCTTCATTCTTTATTTTCTTCTCTATTCAATTTTAATGTTTATCTTTGCAATTGTTGTTGAATTTAGAGCTATGATTCACTAAACCCCACCTTCATTAGGGGGAGGAGCTCTGTTTATTTGAATGGGTTGATAACAATTCTTCTCTTTCTCAATTCAAGTGGTTCATCCAAGAGAAAACTCTTGTTCTTCACAGATTCAATTACATTCGAGAGAAGGATTGAATCTATATGAATTGTATGGTGAACTTGAGAAAGAATCCATAGAATTCAGTTTAGAGTTATCCTTTCATGATTTCTTTGATCAATACACTTTGGGTTGGTATGTGAGATGTAACCTCCCTTGGTTGAGATCCTGAAAGTCGTGTGGCTTTGGATTAGAAAGTGAGCTTCACCTCTTCTCATGACCAATTAGATCACGAGAGTGGCAATTGATTGTGTTGAGAGAAATTGGATTGCCAAGAGATTGGGATCCAATTATTCACAATCTGCCATGGATCTATACCCATGATTGAGAAGGAGTTGAACCATGTTAATCCATGATAATTTACATCTCTGATCCCTAATGATCTCTCCATCATTAATTCTCATCTCTTTTGTTCTTTAGTTATTTTGAATACCCATTACCCAATTCCCTTTTACTTTCTTGCAATTTATCATTCTGTCACTTATATTCTGCTTCCTACTTCCTGCAATCTATTCCTCTGCTCTCTAAATTCTGCAACATTTACTTTCTTGCAATTTACTTTCCATATCATTTAAGTTTCTTGCACTTTAATTTTTCAGCTATTTACTTTCATTTTCTCCCTTTATTCTAGTTCTTTAAATTCTTTTTCATTTAATTTTCTGTAAGTACATTCAAAAAATCAATTCTCATGAATTCAAAACCATGTTTGCTTAACTAAATATATCATTTAACTAAAGTTGCTTAATCTACCAATCTCTGTGGGATCGACCTCACTCTTAGTGAGTTTTATTACTTGATACGACCCGGTATACTTACCGGTTGTATGTGGAATCTTAATTTTCGCGTATCAAGTTTTTGGCGCTGTTGCCGGGGATTGGAAAAGATTGACAATGATTAAGTAAATAGTAGTTTAGATTAAGCATTTTTTTTATTTTTGCTGAGCCCAATACTGTTTGACACTTTGTTTCACTAACTTCAATTCCACTCTAGTTATAGAGTGTCTCACTTGTGATTTTGGTTTTGTTTGTGTATGTCAGGAGCTAATAGACTTAATCCTGAAGACGAGAGGACCCTCCGAAGGATAAGGAGAGCAGAAAGAGGAAAGGGGATAGTCGGTGAAGAGGAATCAGAGGGAGAAGACCAAGTCATGGAGGACGACATGCACAATCCTCCTGGAGGAGCTGCTAACAATGATGGACCACCTAGAAGGGTGTTGTCTTCTTACACCATCCCTGATCCAAGACATTGTGGGAGCAGTATTGCCACCCCAAATATTCATGCTCATAATTTTGACTTGAAACCTCAGCTCATCACCTTAGTACAAAATAACTGCTCATATGGAGGGGGACCTCTTGAAGACCCAAATCAACATCTGTCTGTTTTTCTAAGGATATGCAATACAGTGAAGACCAATGGAGTGCACCCAGACGTCTACAAACTGCTGCTATTTCCATTCTCTTTGAGGGACAAAGCCACTCAATGGCTAGAGTCATTCCCCAAGGAAAGCATCAATGATTGGAATGAAGTGATGAGCAGTTTTCTAGCAAAGTTTTACCCACCTCAAAAGATCATCAAGTTAAAGACAGAGGTTCAGACTTTTAGGCAAATGGACGGGGAGTCGTTATATGAAGCCTGGGAAAGGTATAAGCCATTGATGAGAAGGTGTCCACCTGATATGTTTAGTGATTGGGTCAAACTCCAAAACTTCTATGAAGGCTTAAATCTAGAAGCAAGGAAAGGACTAGATTACTCATCGGGAGGATCACTCAACATGATGAAGACGGCTGAAGAGGCTCAAGACCTCATTGAGATTGTGGCAAACAATCAGTACTATTACTCATCAGAGAGGCATCATAACTCAGCCCCAAGGAAAGGCGTGATGGGGCTTGAAGGTGTTGATGCTATATTGGCTCAGAATAAGCTAATGCACCAACAAATCCAACAACAAATGGAAATGATGACAAAGAGAATGGATGGCCTTCAACTAGCATCAGTGAATACAACAAATCAACCTTCACTTTAATGGGGCCAGGGTGACGGAACTACTGTTGAACAACCACAGGAACAAGTTCAATACATGCAGAATACTTCAAATTTCTCTCAGAATGAATTCCATGGTGATACATACAACTCATCCTGGAGAAATCACCCTAACCTAAAGTGGGGTGAGAACCAAAATCAATGGCAAAAGAGCAACAACGCCAACCATACCCGTAACACAAACAATCAAAATCACCATACCAATAACACTAACCAATACAAAAAAACACAAAACTCATATCAACCACTTCACAATAATCCAGAAACTCACCAAAATAACCTTCCTGCACCAACATCCAACTCACAAAATTACCACACAAGTTCTTCAAATAACTTCCAGCAACAACAATCACCCCCCATCATATCACCAATTGACCATCATGAAACCAGGATCTCAAATCTTGAGGCAACCTTACAAACAATTGCTCAATCCACTCAAAGCTTGATCAAAGGACAAGAGAGGACCGAAGCTACCATGAAGAGCCTTGAACGACAAGTGGGACAACTGGCCAAACAAGCTGAACGGCCAACCAATGTCCTCCCAAGTGACACAATACCCAACCCAAGGGAAGAATGTAAAGCTTTGCAGTTGAGGAGTGGCAAAATAGTTGGAGAAAGTTCCAACAAGGAAGTAGCAAAACCCAAGGAGCAAGATGTAGCCGAAAAGCAAGATGAAGAAAAGGGGTCAACATCTCAAACAAGCAAAGAGGATGTAAAGTCACAAAGAAAGCTACCTACTCAAGATAACCACCATGATGAAAAGGAGAGTATGAAGCCACAGCAGGAAAACAAGACTGAAGGAGTGAAAGCATATGAACCAAAGCTTCCATACCCAACCAGGATACACAAAGGAACAAAGGACCAACAATTTCCAAGATTCTTGGAAATCTTTAAGAAACCTGAAATCAACATTCCATTGGCTGAAGCTTTGGAACAAATGCCATTATATGCAAAGTTTCTTAAAGAACTGATCACCAAGAAGAGAAGTTGGCAAGAAAAAGAAACAGTGGTTCTCACTCAAGAGTGCAGTGCCATCATTCAAAAGGGGTTGCCACCAAAACTTAAAGATCCAGGCAGCTTCCTCATACCTTGCACAATTGGGAATATAGCCATTGATAAATCACTTTGTGACCTGGGAGCAAGCATTAACTTAATGCCTCTTACCATGATGAAGAAAATGATGATTGAGGAGCTTAAACCCACAAGGATGTCACTCCAACTAGCTGACAGATCCATCAAAATACCAAATGGTGTAGTTGAGAACCTCTTGGTGAAAGTGGGAAATTTCATATTCCCAGCCGATTTTATAGTCCTGGATATGGATGAAGAGGGGAACAACTCATTTATTCTTGGTAGACCCTTTTTTTGCCACAGCTAGAACAATCATTGATGTGGAAAAGGGAGAGATGATATTCAGAGTACATGATGAGCAAATGACCATCAATGTCTTCAAGGCAATGCAATACCCTACTGAAAAAGAGAGTTGCATGAGGATTGACATGGTGGACACGTTGGTTGAGGAAGTGCTTGAAGCAAGCCATCAAGTGAAACAGGAGGAAGTCCAGGACATTCAAGAAAAAGAAGAGAATGAATTGCAAGCACTAGAGGAACCAATGGAAGCCAAGAAAGAATAGGTGCCACAACAAGAGTTAAAACCACTACCCTCTCATCTTAAATATGCATTCCTTGGTGAAAAGGACAGCTTTCCAGTAATCATCAACTCTACATTGAGTATTGAAGAAGAAGAGAAACTCCTTGAAGTGTTAAGAACTCATAAAGGTGCATTGGGGTGGACCATTGATGATTTGAAGGGTATAAGCCCTGCCATATGCATGCACAAAATACTCTTGGAAGAAAACTCTAAACCAGTGGTATAACCTCAGAGAAGGTTGAATCCCACAATGAAGGAGGTTGTTCAAAAGGAAGTGCTGAAGCTATGTAAAGCTGGGATCATTTACCCCATCTCTAACAGCCCATGGGTTAGCCCAGTGCAAGTGGTACCCAAGAAAGGTGGTATGACTGCTATTGTCAATGAGAAGAATGAGCTCATCCCAACAAAAACAGTGACAGGGTGGAGAATGTGCATTGACTATAGGAGGCTGAATGATGCCACGCGAAAGGATCACTTTCCCCTCCCTTTCATTGACCAAATGCTTGAAAGACTAGCTGGCCATGCCTACTATTGTTTTCTTGATGGGTATTCTGGCTATAATCAGATAGTGGTTGACCCCATGGACCAGGAGAAGACACCATTTACATGCCCATTTGGAGTCTTTGCATATAGAAGAATGCCATTCGGATTGTATAATGCCCCAGCTACATTTCAGAGATGCATGTTATCAATTTTCTCGGATATGGTAGAAAAGTTTATTGAAGTCTTTATGGATGACTTCTCTGTCTTTGGTGATTCCTTCAATACTTGCTTGCATCATCTTACCCTAGTCTTGAAAAGATGCCAAGAAACCAATTTGATTTTAAACTGGGAAAAGTGCCATTTCATGGTGCCTGAAGGAATTGTTCTTGGTCATAAAATTTCAAGAAGGGGTATAGAGGTTGACAAGGCAAAAATAGAAATTATAGAAAAGCTTCCTGTACCAACCAATGTGAAAGCTGTTAGAAGTTTCTTAGGGCATGCTGGGTTCTATAGAAGATTCATCAAGGATTTTTCCAAAATAGCAAAACCACTCGGCAATTTGCTAGTGGTGAACAATCCATTTCTCTTTGATAATGAATGTAAGCATGCTTTTAATATTCTAAAAGCCAAGCTCACCACAGCACCAATCATCACGCCCCCTAGTTGGGGATTACCTTTCGAACTCATGTGTGATGCAAGTGATCTTGCAATTGGTGCTGTGCTTGGGCAAAGGAAGGAAAAGAAACTCCATGTCATATACTATGCAAGTAAAGTATTGAACGAAGCTCAAAGAAACTACACCACAACAGAGAAAGAGTTACTAGCTGTGGTATATGCTTTTGATAAGTTTAGGCAATATTTGATTGGATCTAAAATTTTAGTCTACACTGACCATGCTGCTCTTAAGTATCTTATGTCAAAACAGGATGCCAAACCAAGGCTAATCAGATGGATACTACTCTTACAAGAGTTTGACATTGAGATAAAGGACAGAAAGGGTAGTGAAAATCAAGTTGCTAACTATCTATCAAGGTTACCACAAGAAGAGAGTCAAGCCACTTTTCAACCAATAAATGAAGACTTTCCAGATGAGCACATCTTGCAGATTCAACGCATTCCTTGGTTTGCAGATATGGCCAACTACAAAGCAGGAATGAGCATCCCACAAGAGTATACAAAGCAACAAGTTAAAAAGCTGCTACATGAGGCTAAGTTATTCTTTTGGGATGAACCCTTCCAATTCAAAAGATGCCCAGATGGAATGATTAGAAGATGTGTGCCAGAGGTTGAGATGAAGGACATATTGAGGCATTGTCATAACTCAAGCTATGGTAGCCATTTTGGAGCTGAAAGAACTGCAGCAAAGGTGCTTCAAAGTGGATTTTACTGGCCATCCATCTTCAAGGATGCCAGGGATTTTGTGAGCCACTGTAATGAATGCCAAAGAGCAGGCGGTTTGACAAAGAAGAATGAGATGCCCCAGAAGTTCATCTTAGAGGTGGAGCTCTTTGATTTATGGGGAATAGATTTCATGGGACCCTTCCCTCCTTCTTACACTTTCAAATACATTTTGGTGGCAGTGGAGTATGTTTCGAAATGGGTTGAAGCAATAGCCACCACCACATGTGACACTAACGTGGTATTGCAATTCCTAAAGAAAAACATCTTCACTAGATTTGGAGTGCCAAAGGGGCTTGTAAGTGATGGGGAAAGCCATTTCTGCAACAAGCAATTGAACTCTCTCCTCCATAAATATGGAGTAACACACAAAGTAGCAACACCCTATCACCCCTAGACAAATGGGCAAGCTAAACTTGCCAACAGAGAGCTAAAGAGAATCTTGGAGAAAACTGTGGGAGCAATAAGAAAAGATTGGGTAAGGAAGCTGGATGATGCACTCTGGGCATATAGGACAGCATTCAAAACACCCATAGAAAAATCTCCATTTCAGCTAGTGTATGGAAAAGCATGCCATCTGCCCGTAGAGCTTGAACACAAGGCTTTTTGAGCCACCAAACTCTTGAATTTAGATGCTCAAGCAGCAGGAGAAAAGAGGTTACTACAACTCAACGAATTAGAAGAATTCAGACTAGAGGCATATGAAAATGCCAGAATATACAAAGAAAGAGCAAAAAGGTGGCATGACAAGAGAATCTCTCCAAGAACATTTGAACCAGGCCAAAAGGTGTTGCTATTCAACTCAAGACTAAAGATTTTCCTTGGGAAGCTGAGCTCTAGATGGAATGGTCCATACACCATCACCAAAGTATCACCTCATAGATATGTGGAATTACTTGATGAGAATTCAAAAGAGACCTTTACAGTTAATGGGCAGAGGGTGAAACTTTATCTTGGTGGACCTTGGAGCAAAGAAGAGACTGTACTATGGCTAGCATGAGCAAGGGAGTCGCATTGTCAAGCTAAGGACAATAAACAAGCGCTTCATGGGAGGCAACCCATGCACAGGAGTCTTTTATTTTTATGTTTCAAGTAATTAATAATAGGTTGCATCATATACATCTAAAAAAAAAAATTTTAGCGTGTAGTGCATGCAGGGCACTAAGTTTGGTGTGGCCAACCTTGAAGCAAATACAAAGTTTTCTTTGCAACGCTTAGTCACAAACTAAGTTTGGTGTCCACACATGCACAAAATGCTAGAAAAAATGTAGTTATTTTTAGGCATATGAAAGCAACTTTTAGATTTAACCCTTGTCATTTTAATTAATGTTGCATTAGGATTTCATTAAAAGTTAAAGAGCACAAGTTAAGACATTTCAAGAATATCAAAGTTTTAAATTTTGTTGCAGGGAAGTGAAAGAAAGAAGTGATGGAGAATCTTGGGAGAGGAGTTCACAGATGCACATAGAAGAAAAAGGAAGTCACATGTGCCTTGGAGTTTGTGCTTTGGGAAGAACCACTCAACATGCATTAGCTAGAAGATTCCTACTTCCCATGCCACAACCAAACCATTAAAACAATGCTTTCACCATGCAAAGTAACGTTGAACCCCCAACAACATCTCACTTCATTTCCACTTCTATATATAGACCACCACTATGCTTCACCAACTCATCCGAAAACACTCCTCTTATTATTCTTACTTGTTTCACAAACTTTAGTCTCTAGACTACTCGTACCATCTTCACTCCACAAATCCCTTTCAATCAATTTCAAACCTTCATTTCTTACCCTATAAGCTTACCAATCTAAGCCTCACTCACTTACACTTCTTGTATGCTTGAGGACAAGCATTGCTTCAAGTTTGGTGTTGGAAAGATTCGGCCATCACAATTTAATGGCCTCATCAACACGAGCTAGGAAGAAGAAGGATAAGCAACCCATGCAAGAGCAACCCATATTTGATGAAAGAAGGTTCAAATCTGAATACCATGAACGCATCTTCAATTGGATGATGAGCAGAGATATTGTCCCGGAGGTGCCTTTCAAGCTAAAAGATGAAGAATACCCAGACATACACAAAGTGATTAGAAAAAGGGGATTGGAGCTTCTATGTGACCAACCCCAGATTGTAAGTATGATTCTCATCCATGAGTTCTATGCCAATGTCATAAAGAAAGAGGAGGAAGAAGAACCATACTTTAGTTATGTACGAGGAGTGGTAGTTCCATTTAGTCCAGACACCATCAATAGAGTGCTAAAAACCAAACCAAAATGGTTCAAGTAACCTAGCTATGAGGAGAGGATCAAATATGACCCAAGGTGTGTGGATGTTCTAAGTGATTTATGTAAAGTAGGCACAGACTGGGTGTTGGACTCACACAAACAACCACTCAAACTCAGAAGGGGTGATCTCATACCTCAAGCAAAAGGATGGCATGACATAGTAAGAAGATCATTAATCTCCACCTCAAACAACTCAGAGGTGACATTGAGCAGAGCTATAATGATTCATTGTATAATGAAAGGAGGGGAGATATATGTGGGAGAAATCATAGCCAAGAACATCATTAGCATAGTCGAAGGTGTCCAAAGAGATGGCTGGCTAGGATATCCTAGCACTATCTTGCGTTTATGTGAAGAAGCTGGAGTGCCACGGACATAGTCTCCACTAGGAAACCCATCACCAAGAAGTTAATGGAGTATGTCACCACAACCCAATTAGAGAGGCAGCCTTTAGCAAGAAGAAAGAGGAGGAAAGAAACAAGGCAAGAGGAGGAGCAAGAAGAAGAATAGGAGCAAGGAGAAGGAGAACAACAAGAAGATAGAAAAGAACCAGCTGCATTAAGCATGGACCAACTTCAAACTCCATTAGAGGGAATCTCCAGGCAATACTCACAAATTCAAAGAAGCCAAAATGAGCAAGCTCAACACTAAAGAGATCTTTGGCAATTGATGGATCAACAAAGAGGAGCCCAAGCTCAATGGATGGAGCAGCAGAGGGAATATCAAATGCACATGATGGAACTTCAACAAGAGCAATATACTAAGATGTATGAAGCCATCAACAACTCAACTGTTGAATATGAAAGATCCATGAATAAAGTAATACAAGAGCAGGTTCAGTTGAGGAAAGAGCAAGCTCAACAAAGGGAGCTTCTTCAAAGGATGGATGATAGAGAAGATAAGCTTTACAGAGAATTCAATGAAAACATAATGTTTAAAGAAGCTAGACACAGAGATAGAATTGAGTATAATATATGCACTCAAGAAAAACTCAGCTACATTTGTGGAACACTCCCAGTGCTCAACCCAAAAATCCAAACATTCAATGAAGCACATTAGATATTAGAAGAACAGGAAATTGCAAGGGTGAAGTTCAACATTGAAAGGCTAAAAGATAGGATGATGAGCTCGGGGATATGGAGAAAGATAGAGGAAGAATCAACAACAAAACAACAAGGAGAAATAAGAAGCAAGAAAAAGCAAGATCCAAAAGGCAAAGGAAAGCAAGGAGAATCAAGCAAAGGAAAGGAACCCAAAGCTTAAAGGTGGTGAAGTTTCTTTTAGTACTTCAATAAATAAAGAAGATGTATATCTGAGACATGATATACCTTCCAAGATCCCTCTTTTATGCATTTTTTTTGTTTATGTTATGCATTCTCATGTCTACAACATGTTTGAAATGTATGTTTGTCTTAAGTCCTTTTGTTTGATGATTGAATAAAAGATGGAATTTAAACAAGAACAGAGAGAAATTTGGCTTAGAAAGAATGAAGTTGTTTCTTAGAGAATGTTAGTATACATGGTTTCTTTGTAAATGAATCAATGTTCAAGAATTCAAAAGGATGCTTGTTTATACAAGACTAGTTGGTTAAAAGTTACAAGGCTCAAGAAATTCAAAGCACAAGAGTCCTTAACGAAAAAAAAAAAGAGAAAAAAAAAATGAAAAGCTAGGCATCAATGACCAAATTTGAATATGTGTCTATGGCCAACCTTGAAGCAAATACAAAGTTTTCTTTGCAACACTTAGTCACAAACTAAGTTTGGTGTCCACACATGCACAAAATGCTAGAAAAAATGTAGTTATTTTTAGGCATATGAAAGCAACTTTTAGATTTAACCCTTGTCATTTTAATTAATGTTGCATTAGGATTTCATTAAAAGTTAAAGAGCACAAGTCAAGACATTTCAAGAATCTCAAAGTTTTAAATTTTGTTGCAGGGAAGTGAAAGAAAGAAGTGATGGAGAATCTTGGGAGAGGAGTTCACGGATGCACATAGAAGAAAAAGGAAGTCACATGTGCCTTGGAGTTTGTGCTTTGGGAAGAACCACTCAACATGCATTAGCTAGAAGATTCCTACTTCCCATGCCACAACCAAACCATTAAAACAATGCTTCCACCATGCAAAGTAACGTTGAACCCCCAACAACATCTCACTTCATTTCCACTTCTATATATAGACCACCACCATGCTTCACCAACTCATCCGAAAACTCTCCTCTTATTATTCTTACTTGTTGCACAAACTTTAGTCTCTAGACTACCCGTACCACCCTCACTCCACAAATCCCTTTCAATCACTTTCAAACCTTCATTTCTTACCCTATAAGCTTAACAATCTAAGCTTCCCTTACTTACACTTCTTGTATGCTTGAGGACAAGCATTGCTTCAAGTTTGGTGTTGGGAAGATTCGGCCATCACAATTTAATGGCCTCATCAACACGAGCTAGGAAGAAGAAGGATAAGCAACCCATGCAAGAGCAACCCACATTTGATGAAAGAAGGTTCAAATCTGAAAACCATGAACGCATCTTCAATTGGATGATGAGCAGAGATATTGTCCCGGAGGTGCCTTTCAAGCTAAAAGATGAAGCATACCCAGACATACACAAAGTGATTAGAAAAAGGGGATGGGAGCTTCTATGTGACCAACCTCAGATTGTAAGTATGCTTCTCATCCATGTGTTCTATGCCAATGTCATAAAGAAAGAGGAGGAGAAAGAACCATACTTTAGTTATGTACGAGGAGTGGTAGTTCCATTTAGTCTAGACACCATCAATAGAGTGCTAAAAACCAAACCAAAACGGTTCAACCAACCTAGCTATGAGGAGAGGATCAAATATGACCCAAGGTGTGTGGATGTTCTAAGTGATTTATGTAAAGTAGGCACAGACTGGGTGTTGGACTCACACAAATAACCACTCAAACTCAGAAGGGGTGATCTCATACCTCAAGCAAAAGGATGGCATGACATAGTAAGAAGATCATTAATTTCCTCCTCAAACAACTCAGAGGTGACATTGAGCAGAGCTATAATGATTCATTGTATAATGAAAGGAGGGGAGATAGATGTGGGACAAATCATAGCCAAGAACATCATTAGCATAGTTGAAGGTGTCCAAAGAGATGGCTGGCTAGGATATCCTAGCACTATCTTGCGTTTATGTGAAGAAGCTGGAGTGCCACTTAAAGAATTTGATGCCACGGACATAGTCTTCACTGGGAAACCCATCACCAAGAAGTTAACAGAGTATGTCACCACAACCCAATTAGAGAGTCAGCCTTTATCAAGAACAAAGAGGAGGAAAGAAACAGGGCAAGAGGAGGAGCAAGAAGAAGAATGGGAGCAAGGAGAAGGAGAACAACAAGAAGATAGAGAAGAACCAGCTGCATTAAGCATGGACCAACTTCAAGCTGCGTTAGAAGGAATCTCCGGGCAATACTCACAAATTCAAAGAAGCCAAAATGAGCAAGCTCAACAACAAAGAGATCTTTGGCAATTGATGGATCAACAAAGAGGAGCCCAAGCTCAATGGATGGAGCAGCAGAGGGAATATCAACCGCACATGATGGAACTTCAGCAAGAGCAATATACTAAGATGTATGAAGCCATCAACAACTCAACTGTTGAATATGAAAGATCTATGAATAAAGTAATACAAGAGCAGGTTCAGTTAAGGAAAGAGCAAGCTCAACAAAGGGAGCTTCTTCAAAGGATGGATGATAGAGAAGATAAGCTTTATAGAGAATTCAATGAAAACAGAATGTTTAAAGAAGCTAGACACAGAGATAGAATTGAGTATGATATGTGCACTCAAGAAAAACTCAGCTACATTTGTGGAACACTCCCAGTGCTCAACCCAAAAATCCAAACATTCAATGAAGCACATAAGATATTAGAAGAACAGGAAATTGCAAGGGTGAAGTTCAACATTGAAAGGCTAAAAGATAGGATGGTGAGCTCGGGGATATGGAGAAAGATAGAGGAAGAATCAACAACAAAACAACAAGGAGAAATAAGAAGCAAGAAAAAGCAAGATCCAAAAGGCAAAGGAAAGCAAGGAGAATCAAGCAAAGGAAAGGAACCCAAAGCTTAAAGGTGGTGAAGTTTCTTTTAGTACTTCAATAAATAAAGAAGATGTATATCTGAGACATGATATACCTTCTAAGATCCCTCTTTTATGCATTTTTTTGTTTATGTTATGCATTCTCATGTCTACATCATGTTTGAAATGTATGTTTGTCCTAAGTCCTTTTGTTTGATGATCGAATAAAAGATGGAATTTAAACAAGAACAGAGAGAAATTTGGCTTAGAAAGAATGAAGTTGTTTCTTAGAGAATGTTAGTATACATGGTTTCTTTGTAAATGAATCAAGGTTCAAGAATTCAAAAGGATGCTTGTTTATACAAGACTAGTTGGTTAAAAGTTACAAGGCTCAAGAAATTCAAAGCACAAGAGTCCTTAACGAAAAAAAAAGAGAAAAAAAATGAAAAGCTAGGCATCAATGACCAAATTTGGATATGTGTCTGTGGTGATTGATGTTAGGAGACATACTTGGGCTAGTAAATCCGAGGGGTGCTTCATCACCCGATAACTTGAGTTAACTAACTCGGGATTATCGATTGAAAACCTCACTTCAAGAGTAGCTCCATAACAGAACATTTAGCAACCCAAAGAGGTGCTGGACACCACTATCCAAGTACAATCCCAAAGTTATATGCCTGTGATAGAATGTGTTAAGGAGAGAGGCTTGAGCTAGTAAATCTTTAAGAGTGTTTCAACACTTAACAACTTAAACCAACTGGTTTGGGATTGTTGGTTGAAAGCTTATGCTAAAAAGCCGCCTTAAGACAAGATATTTAGCTCAATTAAAGCAAAAGAAAGAAAAGAATCAAGTTAAGGATTATGTGCTAAGGTATGAAAAAAAGGAGTCTAATAAATCTAGCTAGTCTGGTATTAAAGCAAGCATTTTGATAAAGAAGTAAATGAGCTTTGATCATTTTTCATTGAATAAATGGCTACACGACTAAGGAAGATAGATTTCTTGAAAGGAGTTCCTCTCTGTTTAAATATTTGTGCATCTTAAATTTTGTTATCAAATCATTTTCTATTGCTTGAGGACAAGCAACATTTTAAGTTTGGTGTTGTGATGCATTCGCATATTTACCATTTTAACTAGTTAGTTTAGTTAGTTTTAGCTTAGCTTCATTCATTTTCTTTGAAATAAATAGACAAATTTGTGAACTTTTCCTCCATGCATTCATAAACCAAGAACTAAGTGAAATTTGACATAATCTATGCAAATGATTCAAGAAGTTTATATGCAAGTTAAGGTGAATGATTTCCTTGAAATTTAATGCATAAGATGGCAAAACTTTGAGAAAAGTTCTTTGGTTTATGATAGGTGATGAAGCAAGAAGACAATGGTGCAAGGAAATCTTGGAGCAAGAAGGAGAAGCACGTTGCCAACTTGATCCTCAAGTTGGCAATGCCCATTTGATGCAACCAGGATGAGATAGCACGTTGGCAACTTGGTTTCCAAGTTGCCAACGCCCAAATTGGTGCTGCCAAGAGGATTAGCACGTTGGCAACTTGGAAACCAAGTTGGCAACGTGCTAGTGCATGTTCAACAGAATTTGCAGCCAGACCTTCCCCTCTTCAAGGATGAATAACTTGAACCACAGAGATCCAATTGACATGCTTCCAATTGTGTTGAGAAGCTGACATCAAGAGCTTTCCAACGATATATAATAGTCTATAATGGAGCATGAAATGGAAGCTCAAATTAGAGGCAAATTAAAGCTCATACAAGAGGCAACTTTGGGCACCAAAAACTGAATTCAGAAAGGACCAAGTGTTTGGCAACTTGGGCTGGCAACGCCCATGCACCAAGCCTGGTGCCCAGGAAATTCCTTGCACGTTGCCAACTTGCATAAAGCTGGCGTTGTTGGCAACAACGCCCAGATGGGCCAGAATTGATGAGGAATTGCTCTTGTACTCTTCACCACTTTCCGAGAGGAATTCTTCCGTCATTGGACCAGGAACTTAACCATGGAAAGCCCACATTGCCAACCCAATTGAGGTCCTCCAAATGAGTCTTAGGAGTAGTATAAATAGAGTTAAATTTTGTACTTGGAGGACTCTTCTTCCACTTTCTAGAGACTTTTACTTTTACTTTTGACACTTAGATTATTCTTCTCTTTTGGGGGATATACCCGAAGGCTATTTTGTCTTTCTTGCAACTTTCAAATTTCAGTTTTAAAAAGAACTTCTTCTTCTTCATTCTTTATTTTCTTCTCTATTCAATTTTAATGTTTATCTTTGCAATTGTTGTTGAATTTAGAGCTATGATTCACTAAACCCCACCTTCATTAGGGGGAGGAGCTCTATTTATTTGAATGGGTT